>NC_141544.1:7032774-7192774 GCF_021556685.1 Rattus norvegicus
AGACCTCACTTTTCCCAGAACAAATTCTGTTGCTGCCCATACTAGCTACTGAAGCCCAAAGAGTGAGGACAAAAACAGCTCCATTAGGTGACCAACTTTCCTAAGGAAGTTCCCATCAGGGCCAGAGGTTTCTCACTGCCGCTTCAGGTTCTGATCATGGCTGTGATGGCTGTCTGTGGTGCTGACCCTTTCCTCATAAAGTTCTTTCTAAAGAGTAATTTGTCTCCTCTTCCTTCATATGGAACCCACTATGCCATTTACATAACAGATGTCAGCATATCTTTTTAAAGAGAACACAACTCAATCCAATTCTACCCTCTGGCATCCAAAATGCTTGTCATTTTCATAGCCAAGTAGTTCAGAGTGCTGACACACTCCTGAATCAAAAATCTCATCTAAATCATTTCCTGGTGAGACTCGGGTATGATTCACCATGGAGCATATCTCAGCACCATTTATGAGTCTACAGAATCAAGAAAGCAAGATGCATGCTGCAGCTAGCATAAACTGGTTAAGTATAATCTCTGATCAACTCAGCATCACTTGAAGAAAGATAAAGACAGACAGACATACAGACAGACACATACGTGAGGGGGGCTTAACAAATGTCTTATTGTGTTATTGTGTTGGTCTGTGGACAGGCCTATGAGGAATTGCCTTGATTGTTGACTGACTTAGGAGGGCCAAGCCCACTGTGGGCAGCACCATTCCCTAGGCAGGTCGTTCTAAGATGTATAAGAAAGCGAGTTGAGCTGGAGCAAGCCAACAAGCAGAGTCCCTTGGTGGCATCAGCCTCAAGATCTTGTTGTAGTTCCTACTCTGACTCCCCTCCATGACCTGAAAGTTGAAGTCAAAACATTTTTCTCCCTTACACTACTTTCCATCCAAGCATTTTATCACAGCCACAGAAAGGAAACTAGAACAGACTCCATGGGGCAGCAGGGAGGACCGTTGCCTCACAGATTCTCAGGAGCCTGTGCTTGCCGCTTCTGGCTCTTCTATCATTGTAAGCCAGAGAGACCTGGGCAGGCTCAAGAGAAGGATGGACAGTCTGCATTACACAGGTGATGACACAGTCACTTCTGTCCTTATTCAAGGTACAAAAAGAGTGCTAATGACCAGTGGTTATAACGTTTAGCAGTTGGAACAGAAAGAGGGGAGGAACTTAACGCTTCCCACAGGGCCAACAAGAGGACCAGATGCAGAGGTGAAGCTGGACTCTGTAGTACATTTCCTGTGTGGGCTCCCTTCCCCCACCTAGTAACCAAACAGAAGGTTCCAAGTCAAGAAAGAAAGAAGAGAGTCACAAGATGAAAGAAACCCAAGAATCTACAAACGATTCCAGCCAGGTCTACCTTATCATGGCTATTCAGGAGCAGACGAGTCGCTCAGACAACCCTATCAGTGGACAACCCACTCCAGCATGGGTGACACTCAAAATAGCTACATTATGTAGCTTTCAGCCCAACAAGTAGGCAGCCCCATCCAAGAAGCCCCCTTCACCATGGCTGCCCCCGACCCACTGGGCAATAGTTCTCATCTTATTGTTCTTTAGGACAGGACCTGAGCGTCATAACCTTCGAGAATCCTAAGCCTTATAGGTTTCTTAAGCTTCCTGAATCTTCTGACCTTCCTTCTTCCCTCCAGAAGGGAATGCTTCAATTCCAATGGATTCCCAACACAACCCATGAGTAAATAAATGTCCAGAGGTCCCGAAACAACATTCATTCAGTCAATGTAACTAAAGCCAGAGCAAAGAATGTTCTTGCTGAGTGCTGTCCTTTGGATACCAAATGTCTCCCAAGGTCCCATGCTAAGGGAAGGAGTGCTGTAGACTATGGCTGTTGTTTCCCCAGCAGCACATCCTTAGGTGTGCAGTGTGAAACAGCCAGGAACTCTGCCCAACTCCCCAGCCTCAAAGAAGAAGATACAAGAAACCCAGAGAGGAAAATAGTTAACTTGCAACAACCTCACCCGCCGCTTACAAAGTTGTGATTTACTTGAACAGAAGAAACTACATTTTCAAGCTCCACCCCTTTCCAGAGATTACTATACCATTAGCTCAAAATTTCAAACCACAAGCAAAGGGGGCCCAGAGTGATGCTACCGAAAAATGAGTTGAGAAAACAAAACTGTGTAATGGAGATGCACTGGAAACACAAGGGAGCGCGCAGCAGGCTGGGCTCAGGTCTACCCCTCAGGCTGTTGCCGGCTCCATTCTCCACAGAGTGGACCTGCCTTTGCAGGCAGAAATCCACAAGTTCTGTCCCTCTAAGCATCTCTGACAAGCTCCCAGGGGAGTTAAGAAGGACGTCCTACACCATCAGCCGTGTCTCCTCTGTGCTGACATGAATGAGACATGAAGCTTTGGGGAAGTGGAGAGAAGAGAGGCTTGTCTGGCAGAGAACAGTTCTCCCAGCTCTGCACATAAAGACACATCCTGAATTCTCAGGCGCGTGCACACACACACACACACACACACACACACACACACACAGAGAGAGAGAGAGACAGAGAGAGAGAGACAGAGAGAGAGAGAGAGAGACAGACAGACAGACAGAGAGAGAGAGAGAGAGAGAGAGAGAGAGCTCCCTGCCCTTCCTCTTGTTTCTGAAAAATGCCACCACCCTAGGCTTGTAGACACATCCTCCATCCCTGCTCTTTTGTCACAGAGTGACCTCCTCTGCTTCTCAATCTTCTCATGGGCTCAGACGTAAACAGCGATGGACAGGGAGCCAACTCCAGTCCATAGGGGATCAGCTTCACTCGACTACAATGTAGGTAAGGCCCTGCCTTCCAATCAATGACTCACACAGACATTTGCATGTAAAGATGTCAACTCATCATTCTGAAAGGGGACAACAGCATCTTCAACAACTCTTCACCCAGCACAAAGCCAGAACGGTACCCTTGGATTTCAAGACTGCTTCTAGTTAATTGAACTGCTATTAATTGCACTAATCAGTTTCCTTACTGTCCGAACAAAGTACCTGACAGAAGAAAAAGGAGCCTGCCACTGTACACCGAGCTCCCATGATATAGAGAACAAGGCTGGAGTCAGGGACAGGCAGGCCATGAACCTTGCAGCCTTCCTTTGTGGGTCTATGACTGCCAGCTTGTCCCCATGTCCAAAATGTTTCACAATCCCTTCTCAAATTGGTGCCAGCAACTGAGGTTCAACTGTATAAACATGTGTGCCCCTTAAACAAGAATTTCTAGGAAGAAGCTGTCTTCGAAAACTGACTGGCTGCTTAGAACTGCAGTGGTGAGGAGATGTTGGAATGTTGCTGATCCAGAGGCTAGTTACCTGATAGTTTTAGCCCCCAGAATTCTTTGCCTACCTCTTTGTCAAAACTAATCTATGTCAGAGATTAAAAAAAAACTTTTTGGAATCTATTAACTTAATAAACCCCTAGCTACCACCAATCTAAAAGCTAAGAATGTCATCAGATAGCATCGTGAGGACATAGAAAAGATCCACCTAATTTGCTTTAATTGCCTTGCTTGGGTGCCTACCAACGTATTTTGCATTTTACTTGCATTATAACTTTCTTGGTTCTGTAAAACTATGAAACTTTGTGAAACTGTGTCCACACTGGAATAAGGGGTGACCTAAATTTGTATTCCTGGACCAAGATCACTCTACATGGCTCCAGAATAAATCATCCTTAGTCCCTTAAGGTGAGAGCTGTGTTTCTGTGTTTGCAGTCTCTGAGGAGCATTTCACATTCAAATTATCTGAGAAAGGGAGGGTGCACCAGATGGAAGTAGGGACCAACCTCTTCAGCCTGTCCAACCTCTTCAGCCTGTTATGTTGAGTATCTTTGTTTCCTGTGTGAAGTCATGTGACTACAAGGTCCAATGTCTTTGCCTCTCTTGTGTCTAATAATAAGATGATGAAGCAATGGTCTTCACAATGGAAAAGAAGTGGGGAAGCATGGAGGACAGGAAGGGAGGGCAAAGAAAGGAAGTAGCAGGGATGGGGGGTGGGCAAAAATCTCAGGGAAGGCAAATCCAGACATCAAACATCAGACAAAGCTGCAGTTGTCCCAAGTTCACACTCTCCCTCGACTCAAAAGCTCAGCAACTTTTCTGCTAAGACCTCCCCTATGCTCCCTCCCTGAAGTAAAGACAAAGAGTCTGAAGGGCAAACCTTGGAGGCCAGACTCCAGTGAGAGGGTCATGAGCCAGAGTAGTCATCAGCCCCTAATGGGAACGCCAATAGCAGTACCGACACCCTGTCAATCAAGTCTGCCAAAGGACTGGAGTTCTCTCATGGAAATCCAGAGAAGCCAGGAGCCCTGTGCTGTCTGAGTAACACCAACATTCAGAGTCCTCGAGCAAATGCAGATATCCCAGAGCACACCAGGACAATCCTCACCAAACACAAGAGCCGTCTAGGTTTGGCAAGGCTGGGGACAGGTGTCAAGGTGACTGAAGGCTTTTCTGAAGTGATAAGTATCTGCCTCCCACCGCGCCTAGTTAGACATTTAAAATGGAAATAATGGGGCATTTCCCACCCACTTAATGGCTAATGGTCCCACTAATCACCAGGTCTCCCTGAAGGGCCCATGTGATCAGCTCAGACCTGACCCAGGGCTTCAAAAAATCCACACATCTCTAGACACTTCCTGTAACAAAGACTTTGCAACAAGTGGATTGGAAGGGAGGGAATGAAGGGATGGATTTGAACAAATATGCCTTACATGCATCTATATAAATTCTCAAACAATAATAAAAGATATTAAAAAGAAAACACCTGTGGTTGGGGATTTGGCTCAGTGGTAGAGTGCTTGCCTAGCAAGCACAAGGCCTGGGTTCAATCCCCAGCTCAGAAAAAAAAAGAAAAGAAAAAGAAAACACTTCATTCAAGGCCCACTATCTCCTTTGGTCAGCATTTTGTTCCAGGCTGGTGAGATGCTCAACAGGTCAAGGCCCTTGCTGCCAGGCCTGAGGACCTGAGGTCCACACATGTGCAGTGGCAAGCTCACACACACTTATTAATAAGTAAACTAATGAATTAACTAATTAATTAAAGTAAATTATCATTTCTTAATAAATAAAACATTATAAAGCTGTCGCTTGCATGAAACGGTCTGCATTATTAGCTGACCCCTGACCCGTTCTCTCTCATGCTCACCAAAGAGAGGACCATGTGGGACTATCACCAACCTGTGCTTAGCACCTGACAGAATCCTGAGTGTATCTGTCTGTTGAGTGAAGGGCACCCTGGGCATGCAAAACACCACCCGGTCCAAGACAGAAGGGTGCCTCAGTGCACGTATGCAAAACCAAAGTTCAGATGAGTTCACAAGAAACCATGAAATATCACACAGCCCGCATGGTCAAACCTGAGCTTTCTCAGAATTAAAATTTGCCTGATTCTACCTAGCGTTTCCCCTGAGAACCAGCAACCGCTTCTTGTCTCGTTCTCGTCTTTTCTCCTCTATCTTTACTTTGTTTAATAATAATTTTAAAAAATCCTAACTATTGGAGAAACACCCGTTCATCAAACAGGAATAAACAGGTGTCTCTTGTTAAACAAGATGATTTTAACCTTTCTTGGTACATTTAGACCTATTTGGGTGAGTTTTGTTGTTTTGTTTTTGTTTTTGTTTTCAACTTAATGCACACTGCCGCGTCATGGAACAAAGACTTGGGGGGAAACGCTGCAGGTTTGGAGTTTGCCCTTGAGAAGCCCCTACAGAGTTAGGCAGAGGACACTCTGGCTGTCCTCTCCTTTGTTCTGAGAGGAAAGAAGGGAGCTCTCTGTGGTGATTACAAATACCTGTTTCTCTTTTATCTACTTGTCCCCAGATCCACTCTCCCTGCCGTCCATGCCAATATCCTGCTCTGGAATTAAATAAATGAATACATACGTGTGTGTGGTTGCATAAGCATGGGAGGTAAGAGGTCAACCTTAGCTGTCCTCCTCAGTCTCTGGCTCAACTCCCTTCAGTGGTCAAGTTGACACACCTGGGAAGAGGAGACTGTAGCTGCTTGTTTTCTAATACTAATTGGGTTTCCCAAATTAGTTTGCAGGAGAAAGTCTGCACATAGCTTCTGGGAACCTGCCCGCAGTTAATTCTGATTGGTGAATAAAGATGCTAGCCACCAATAGCTGGGAAGGAGAGAGAGAGACAGACAAACACACACACACACACACACACACACACACACACACACAAACACACACAGAGAGAGAGAGAGAGAGAGAGAGAGAGAGAGAGAGAGGGAGGGAGGGAGAGAGAGACGGGATTTAGGGTTCCCGGGCTTGGGTCTGGGAGCAAGCAGGACAGAGAGGTCCCCATGCCTTAGGGGAGTGTGGAGGAGGGGAGACAGAGGCTGCCATGGAAGGGAAATAACATGCAGAAAGGCAGAGCTGCCGTATAAAACGGCTAATGGATCATGGCCCAGAGGGCTGCACCTTGGAGTCAAGAACAGCCAAGATGAAGCATAGAAATTAGCAAATAGTAACTTGGAGTTATTGCTGGGAGGTGGATTCTAACAGCATGGAGGGTAGGCAGCTGCCCAGCTATGGGCTGCTGTAGATATAGAGGCTGGGCGTGTTTCTTTCATTCGGGAACAGAAACCATTGAGGTGAGTAACCCCGCATCGGGATTTATTAAACATTATTTTTTTTAGTACAGGGGACCTCACCTGAGGATTTGCCTCCATTGCATTCGCCTGTGGACAGACCTGTGAGGCATCTTTTGGAATAATGATTGGTGTGTGTGAAGAGGTAAATTTCAAAAATTTAGTCTCAAACAAAGTCCAGACATGCATGAGAGAATTTGAGATAGGGCTCACCAGCCCGACTATCAGCTCCCAAGGACACTGGCCATCTGGAGCCACCCCCTTCCCTTCCTTCACTCGCTGAGGATGGGTCATCCCCCTACTGCATTGATATGAGTTGCCTGGCCCACACTGCTGAGATGCTAGATTACACGTATGCTTTGTTGAATGTAACTCCATGCCAAAAGTAACTGTGCACCCTTTGTATTAGCCAATTATGTGTATCCACACGAAACCCCTGGTTTTCCCTATATAAGCTCCTGCCTAGAGAGGCTCAGGGCTTGACTCAATCTCCTGTGTGGGATACGTGTCAGCCCGAGATCTCGTAAATAAAACTGCCTCTTGTTGATTACATCAAGACCGGCTACTCGTGTTTCCTGGGGGTAACCCAACCCGTGACAGGAGGAAGAATCTCCCCAAGTTTGGGGGTCTTTCATGTGGAGGCCCACTGTGGATGGCGCCACCTCTGGGTGGGTGGTCCTGGTTACAGAAGAAAGCACGTTGACCAAGCAATAAGCAACAGGCCAGTAAGGGGTTGTTCCTCCACGGCCTCTGCTACAGCTGCTGCCTTCAAGTCTCTGCCTTCGGTTCCTGCCCTGACTTTCTTCCTGATGGCACTGATCAAACTGAAGTCAACCCTTTCCTCCCTGAGATAGTTCACACAATATTTCATCAGAGCAAATAGAAGGAACTGAGACAGTTCCACCCTGCCTTGCTTTGTTTTCTTGCAACAAAGTCTCACACTTACACCCCAAACATACCAGTCGAGCTGGTGGACCAGAGAACTTCGGGGATGCATCTGTCCACCTCTCTGGTACCAGGATTCCAGGCCACCATGTCTGACTTTTATTTTTTAACGTGGGTTCTAGGGACTGAACTCAGACCCTCATACTTTCATGGCAAACACTTTACTGGCTAAGCCAGCTCCTTAGTCCGAGAACCCCACCTCAGCACCTTGGAAAGCCATTCCTCTGTCACACCACAGTCTCTCTGTAAGGCTCACGTTCCTTCCATGACAATGCAATGTGGGTTAAATTTCTAATTAGAAGACAGGAAGCCACGTGAGCTATGAAGGATTTTGCATTGTTTTTCAATAGGGCGGCATTTTGCATTTGTAAAATGTAAAGTTTCTGGAAGAAACCTTATCTGCCTTATGCTGCACACAATAAGGAAATACCTTAAGTCCATGAAGTATAACTTAACACCCACAGTAATCATGAAGAACGCAGGGGTGGATATCATCTGTGTTGTGTGGTCCTGAGAAAGGTCAGATATTTAGCAGATAGTTATCAATCATTTAACGGGGAGAGGGGGAGATAAAAGAATGTAACTTTAAAATTATATTGACTTCACTCTTCTTTGGGGAGAAACATTTTAAATAATATTCCATTGTCCTTCCTGGTGTGTGTGTTTTAATTGTTGTATCACATTCACCTCCTGGGACTTTGGCCCTTATTTGAGTGTGTGGTTGCTAATTGCTAAGGAGGAACTGGGGAGGGGCTGGCAAAGTGGGGTACTGTATGTCAGAATATGAGTTCAAGTGAGGCTGGCAATAATTCTGGCCTTATAAGGGCAAACACAATAAGTATATATATATATATATGATAGGAATGTGTCTGGTCACAATATTATAAAACCAATCAGTGTCCCTTAATCCCAAGGGTGTGGTTGACTTGGGAAGAAACACCAAAGCACACACAGCATCATTTCACCAGCCCAGCCGTCCCACAGGACTCTTGGCTCATCCATCTTTCTCATCTTACTGCCCTCAGTGATTGGCTATAATGTAGTCACAAGATGGCGGTTGCATCCCCAGAGAACACATCACACTCCTACACAGCAGAACTCCAACCCTGGATGGGAGGAGGAGGAAGAGAGATGAAACTGTCTTTGATAGCTCCCTAATTTTGACAGGCAGAAAAACATATTTCCTCAGAAGATTTTTGGTGTGTCTCAGTGAGTCTTCTGATGCACCTCAACACCAGTGACATGCACAGGACAAAGCTAGCATGACTGATTCAAGCTAATCAGGATGCCCTCCGTGGATTAAAGGATAGAAAGTCAGTTATACTAATATCCAAATGAAACTGGCTATTTGCACTGAGAATTTTGGTGTATTTAAAAACATAGAGATATTATAAGAGTATGTTTTTGTTTTAATCCAGGCTGTGGGGTATGGGGTTGCTTCCGATTGTCAACAGTGACTGACTATGATTTGCCTCGTGCTCTGGCAGGGGCGTGACTTTGCCAGCAGCAGATAGATTTTGCACGTGTGTAACATTTGGGAAGCTGGAGACTTTTCAGAGAACATATAAATGCTAGAGCCCCAGAGGTGGGCTGCTGTTGGTTGCAGTTTGTTAAATAGTCACGTCCAAAGAAGAAACTAAACATCCTGACAATGAAGATCAAACTTGTCCCCCAAGGAACTCGATGCCCCTAATCAACAGGAGGTCGTCTAATGGTGATCGAACCCCTTTCCCTCTCTCCTCTTTTCTCTCCTGTCTAGTGTTAGGGTGTTGAATGTGAAAGAAAGGAGAACCTACAAAGTAGCAAAAGGACAGCTACAGCTATTGAATGAAGGTCCATCATCAGCCACAAAGTATAAGGCGTGTGTATCAGGTAACAACAGAAACAATTTTAGGAAACAGTCCAGTTGGAGGCCACTGTGATTTAAATGGAATTTAGCAGCTTGGCAGAGAGGTATCTTCCCTTCCCAGTCATTTGGGGACATGTTACAATTCAAGGGGATATCCTTGTTTCTTCCATATGTCTCAGTCTCTCTCTCCTTCCTCACACTCTGGTGTCTGAAGTGGAAATTTCTGGTTGTCCTGTGATGCAGACTCATGTGGGGTTTGGTTAAGGCCAGTCACGTGATATTGGGAGAGATTACGAGTATGACTAAGTAGACACTGATAGGGTGATTGCATTGTTTGCCCTGCAATCCCTCCTTGGTCTCGATTCTCACTGACCTTCAGTTTATTGAGGTGTGGAAAGAGCTCCTGGTGTTCTAGCTGGTTCACGTCACTCCTGCTGACTAGTGCCAGTTTGGTGGAGGCCTGACTGTTTCGGTAGATTGTGTTACCAGTGCTGATTTGTGTTTGGTGACATTTTTTTTTCAACTGGTCTATTGGTGTCCTGACACTACGGGACTGGACTGCCGCTGTCCTGACAGCTCAGATGGGATTTGCCCCAAAGAACTACTTCTAAACAGGTCCACATCCACTTGCCCTATTTATCATCTTTTCTCCCCTAGTTTTGGACAGTGGGCTAGAAGGGGGCTCTAACCATTTGAGAACCCTTATTAAAGTAGGTTTGAAAAAAATCTAAATCTACATGTATCCCCATATAATGAAGGGGTGTCAGACTCGTTTCCATTACAACTTCTTTTCTTTGCATCTGTTTTTGCAACTATCTCCTTTTTAAAGAAAGTGCTTTGGGGGTTTTCTGAGGAAAATTCGTTACATGCATGGATGTTTAATAACATTTTTCCCATTTGTGTGTATGCACATATTCATATGTGCTATGCGTGTATGTGTTCATGTGTGTGACATGCAGACCTTGTTTTTGACCCAGGGCCTCTCTGTGGCCTGAATTTCACCAGTATAGGTCAGAAGGGCTGGCAATAAATCCCAGGAATTCTCCAACTCTTGGTACAAGAACTTATACCCATGCTTAGTTTTTTACCTTGTGTCCAGTCCCTCAGGATTGACCCCAAGCTGTCTCCCTCATCCCAAGCAGTGTGTTTTAAAAAAGTAAAATTAAGTAACTATTAGGACTAATGGCCTGACCAGAGTGAGTCAAGCACCATAAGGGCATTACACACAAAGAGTGGGAATTCGGAGCATTGATTATAGAATGTTAAAAGGAAATCCAGAGCCTATTAGGGAAAGCTGAAAACTGTGTCTTCACTCACTCAAGACAAGAATCAACAGAAACCCAAGCTTGTTTCAGCTTATTTCCTATGTAATTGCATAAGCTTGTTTCTTATTTAAGAGGCATAAGCCCTTTTCCCTCTGATGCTGTCCCTACTATGTCAAATGAAGCAGGGAAGGGCTCCCTACAGCTGTGGGTTTGTGTGTAGACCAGGACCAGATTGTCTCTCATCCCTGTCCCACCCCAATGTCATATTGGCACTTCCAATTGACAAGGTGACAGCAATGTCTGGCTATCACTTCTGACGATAAGCAGGAACGTGCAAGGTCACAGAGCAGAATGCATTGATTTTCATCCTGAAATTGGGAAACATAACGTTCCCATTTCCTATTTCGTTAGATGGGAAAGCCTTGTGCATACCTGGCCCTATTAGAGATGTGTCTCTCTTTGGACAATAGAACAAGAATTACACTAAGACCAGCATTATCTTAAAAAACATCTACATGAGACTGGTCTCCAAGACAAGTGGTGTGTGTGTTTGTGTGTGTGTGTGTGTGTGTGTGTGTGTGTGTGTGTGTACACTCGTGACTTGTGTATGTGCATGAATGTAGAGGTCAGAGGACAATTTTGGGTGTCATTCATCTTTGAAATAGTTTTACTTAGTCGAGGGAGACACATACATGCTATAACACATATGTAGAGACCAAGGGACATGTTGTAGGATTCAGTCCCATCTTCCACCTGGTGAGTCTTGGGGATTGAACTCAGATCCTCAGGCTTGGTGGCAATTCCCTTGCATGCTGAGCTATCTTGCCAGTGCGTGTCTTTGTTTTTGAGGTAGGCTTTTTTCACTGGGATCTGGGAACTGATGGCTGTGATGGTTTGGGTGCGTGTGTGCCTGTGTCCCTGTGTGTGTGTGTGTGGGTGTGTGTGTGTGTGTGTGTGTGTGTGTGTGTGCGTGTATGTTCAGCCCAGGGAGAGGCAGCTTTAGAGGGTATGGCCCTGTTGGAGTGGATGTGGCCTTGTTGGAGTGAGTGTGTTACTGTGGGTGTGGGCTTTAAGACCCTCATCCTAGATACCTGAAAGCCAGTATTCTCCTAGCAGCCTTCAGATGAAGATGTAGAACTCTCAGCTCTTCCTGCACTATGCCTGCCTGGATGCTGCCATGTTCCCACCTTGATGGTAATGGACTGATCCTCTGAACCTGTAACCCAACCCCAATTAAATGTTGTCTTTATAAGAGTTACCTTGGTTACGGTGTCCGTTCATATCAATATAATCCTAAGTAAAACATTGACTATTGGGTGGCCAGTGAACTTCAGAGGTCCCCAGGTTTCTGTCTCCCTGATTCTGGGGTCAGAGTGCATGCTACCACTTTAGACTTGTAAGTTGGCTCTGGGGATTCAAGCACAGGTCTCCATGCATGTACAGCAAGCAGTTTACCTGCCGACCCATATCCTTTAGCTAACAAATGGGTTTAAAAGGAGATAGAGGTCGATCCCAGGTGCCTGACATCAGGGAAGCTGAGCTCTGGTGCACACAAGGGCAGCTGTTGCAGGGTGAAGGTCATGGTACAGGGGACATTAGGGGAAAGGAGACATAACAGGGACATGCTTGGGACTTACATTGCCTGTGCTGCCTCCACACAGAAGCCTGATGATGCTGGTGCAAGCTGGAGGAGAGCCATCTCCATCGGTAGAGGTTGCTGTGATCTAAATGTCTCCCCTCCCCCACCCCTAGCAAGATGTCACCAAAGATGACATCATTGGGAAGCAGAACTTTGGAAGGTGTGACTTCAGTCATAAAGACGGACTCCTCCTCTGTGTTATTGGTGCACTTATGTTTAAAAAGAACCCCCAGAGAGCTTTCTGGACCTTCTTAGCCCAGGAAGATATAGGCAGAACGCACCACCTACAAGCCAGGTAGCAGGCTTCAGTCAATTTGTACAAAAAAACATAAAGTTATCCTGTCAAGTTCAGATGAGGGACAACATCGGCCATGTGGGCAAGCCTAGAGCCTCAACCATATAATGCAGACAATTCAGGACACACTGTCAGCAGCCTGTTGGGCCAACAGAGAGGAGGGCCTGCGTGTTGTGTTGTTATTTTCTTTTATGAATTTTTGGATCCACCCTGCTCATTAATCCTGTTTATAATATTAACTCTGGCACTTTTTTCTTGGCTCATCAAATATTTCCTTAATAAACTGTCAGCTCACACACCCCCTACTTCATTGTAATGACTTTCAAATTAAGTTCATCTGGACCACGGGGGTTTTTAGAACTCTATGATGACAGAAAACACAGGGAAAAGACACTCTTTCATTGTATTTGAAGAAAGACATAGTCATTCACCTGCCACCTTCCCCCAGTGCTGACTGTTCCCAAGCTCAGTGCTGAGACCTCTGCCTCATGGGCACCATCAGAGCCGTGAGATGAACACTTCCATACCGGGAGGCATTATACTGACATGACCATACAGTCCTCCCTCACCTACAGCCACCGGGTTCCAAACTCCTGGTGTCCCTCCTCCCCTTAAAAGAGAGCTGTTGGGATCCAGGCTCAGCATCACCCATGCCCATAATCCAAAGCTCATACCTCTTAAATATCAGATGTGTTTACATTATCAAATGTGTGATTGTTCTGGCTACATGGAACTGTGTGCACCACGTGCCTACCTGATGTCTGAAGAGGCCAAGAGAGGGCATTAGATCTCCTGAAACTGGCCAACAGTTCAACTGTGAGCCATCATATGGATGCTGGGAATAGAACCTGGGTCCTCTGCAAGAGTAACAAGTGTTCATCATGGCTGAGCCGTCTCTCTAAGACGCAGAATCTGTGTCCTGTCCCTGGAGATGCTTTGCTACTCTACAAAACCACATAGAGACTTGGTGCCCATCCGCGAGAATAGACTTCACCCTATCAATGAAGAGGATGCCATGTATGGTGGTATTATAGACACTAGGAGACTCTGAGGGAAAGTGACTTGTATAGGGGAGTCCTGTGAGAACCAAGACTGGAGGAGCACTCTGGACTGGAGAGAGATTGGGTTGGGCCATTGCAGAGGATAAAAGAGTGATGGTGCCAAGGACATTTGGGCAATCCCATGAAATATCCAGTCTGGGGTCTTAGTTAGGTTTCCACTGTGGAGAAGAGACACCATGACCAAGGACAACGTGTAATCGGGGCCGGCTTTCAGGTTTACAGGGTCAGTCCATGATCATCAAGGCAGAGGTCATGGCAGTGTGCAGACAGACATGGTGCTGGAGAAGGAGCTGAGAGTTCTACATCTTCATATAAAAGAAACCAGGAGCAGACTGTCTCCCACGTGGCTGGGAGAAGGATTTCAAGAACTCACCCCCACAGGGAGACCCCTCCTCCAAGGAGGACAGCCTCCTAATAGTGCCATTTCCTGGGCAGTGCACATTCAAACCACCACAGGGTCTCTTCACATATATGATAACTGCACCCTTGTTTTGAAGTCTTCCTTAAAGACTCATGATGTTTGCATGAAGAACATTCGTTGGATCTTGATGGCTCTAAAACCCCAAGAACATGAAGTCCTTTATCACCCTGAAGTATGAAATTGGCATGTGTTCACAGCCCCTCCCATCCTCTGCAATATCATAATGTTAAGTGTGCGCAGCTCCAGTGTGCAACCTCATAAGTGCTGGCATTTGTGAATTCTTCAGCCACACACTCAACAGAATCATGCATGAGCCTTCTGTACTTTTGTTTATGGCTCTGAACTCTGGCCTAGACTGATGGGCAAGTAGTTCTGGGAAGGAAGATTGCTGGGTGCAGCCAAAGGCATGAAGGTATGTGATTTAATTACAGAGATGGAGGAATCTGTCTCATTGATTCCTGTACCACATGAGAGATGAAGTCATTATGCCCAGCCAATTGAAAAAAAAAACACAGAGAAAAGGCACGTAGGCTGCTTGTTTTACCTAGACTAGATCATGAGCCCCGATCAGATTTAAATATCCATATGTACAGAGGAACCATTGCTTTTTGATGCAGAGATGCTGTCCTTTTTAAGCACCCAGGGCAGGATCAGGCAGATCTGGATGTTTGGTGTGAGAACACCTCTCTTCCTGTGGAGTCCCCCTCATGATCACTAAGGTGGCCACATGATCCCAAGTTCACCACCATTCTGCTCAGCCCCATACCAGATGAAGTAGAACACATGATTTGGGGAGATTAGATGGGCAGATTTTAGACCATCTCCTATGCACGGCAGACAGCAGCGTTGAAAGGACTGGAGAAGATGTTGGCTGACCCTAGGCCTTTTCTCACAGAAACAGCTGACAAACTGCCCCACAATGTTCCAGTTATGGGTGTTTCCTTCAATAACAGAGAGTTTAAAATAGCACCCTTGCCTCCCCCTCCCTCCCCCACGGGCCACCAGGCTTCCTGTAGGAGAAGCCTCTCTGCTTCCCTCAGAGCAGCTCTCCAAGAAAATAAATAGCATGTGGTCATTACTCAAATGAGGTTTATTTAATGCAGAACTCACCCCCAAACTTTCCAAGACACCCATGGTAATGAGCTCCCAGCTCTCTTCCCCTCCAGTCTGTGATGTCAAGCTGAAGAGCTGCATGTGACAGAAGCTGGGAAGCTGAGGACCCAACAGCAGTTTGACTCCACAGTCTCACAGCTTGCAGAAGTATCTTGGCCCGAAAGCCTGTGTTCAGCCATCGGCTCAGGGGTAAAGGTGGTGTGGTTGGTGACGTGCTCCCCAGAGAGCCTCTAAGGTTATAAAAGAGGCTCAACTCAAGAGACTTTGAGGCTGTCTCTAATTTACACACCTGAACCAGCCCCAGCCCTAATTCCAGCAAAACATTTCATACGTAGTACAGCAAAAGGCACTGAGTCACACTGACCTTTATTCATAGCCTCACGTCCTTGCTCAACTGACAAGAACACACCTCCAGAGTCCTGGAGGAAGCAGCATTGTTACTGTGGTTCAAACAAGACAGGATAGAGGAACTGGAGAGTTAAGGGTGACGCTAAAATGGAGAGAAGCTATCTTCTGGGGTCTAGCCTTTGTCTCCTGATGGCTGAGCACCAGAAACATCAATGCAACCGACCCAGCCAAGGATGCCTGCAGAGATAGTGCACGTTTTTCTAAAGATATCTCAGTCGAGGCTGAGAAACACATGGGCCTGCAGAGAGAGCCCATCAGTTAAGAGCATGTTCCAAACTCACAGGGAACCCAAATTCTGTTATTAGGATCCACTTAAGCAGCTCACAGCTGCCTGTAAATCAGCTCCTGGAACCTGAGGTCCTCTTCTGGCCTCCAAGGGAATCAGCAAACAATATGCATGCATGTGCATGCGTGTGTGCACACACACACACAATTGAAACTGTCCTTACTGAGGGTCAAGAAGTGTATGGCCTCTGGTTTCACGCTGTTACTAATCCTGTCTCATCCCTAGACCAAACGATGTAACTCATAAAACCATCTTGGAACTTTATTTTCAAAAATAAAATCACCAAAGAGAAACAAGTCACGGGCTACAGAGTCAGTCCTATAGAGCAATGACTGCTCTTGCCGAGGTCCCGAGTTCCATTCCCAGCACCCACGTGGCAGCTCACAACCATCCATAAGTCCAGTTTGAATGGATCAGACACCCTCTTCCGATCTCTAAGGGTACCGTATGCATGTAGCACATGCACATAGGTGCAGGTGCATATAAAATAACAAAATAAAGCAAAAAAACTTTAAATAAAATCAAGTACATTCAATCACTATATTTTACCTAATTTTTAAACTTCACTTTATCCTTCAACCTTGCTGTAAATTATATCTTTTGAACAATGGTGCCTGAAAAGCCACAGAATTGTGTATAAAGCTCTCTCTAAATGCCCAATTCAAATCAGAAACAGTGACAGTCACCTTCTCTGTGTAATAAACTCACCGATTTCCCCCTGTGGTGTAGTAGGGGATCCAGCTTTACCTGAATGGAGGTCTCTGAGTGGGACAGGAACTGCTCAGGCTCTGACTGCAGTGTCCAGTGTCCCCACCACTGCTGACAAAGGACAGAGCCCTCCCCACGCGTCCCACAGTCCCCAGATGCTGGTGCAATAATCGAGCCTCTTGATTTCCCTCTCTGTCAGGTAAAGGTATCCATTCACCAGGAATTCATCCAGAAACTTCCAGAGTCAGAAACATCCTGCAGAACAAAGCAGCGTCTGTGGCCCTTTCCAAGGTCCTGAGAACATCCACGAAGTCCAGTTCACTGAGAAGATGAGGGCACCCTGGCATTGCCACAATCTCCCTGGGAACAGAGAGTGTGGGCAGAGGAGGCAAACACTCTCTTTTTCCCATTCCTCATGGTTCCCATTCCTTACATATTAAACATGCAACTTGCAGATTCATCAGACAAAACAACAGGGGCTGGGAGATGGCTCATTACCTTAGGGATTCAAGGATCAGAATTTAAATTCTCAGGCCTGGGCACTCTGTCTGGAGCCACAGTCATTCCGATGTGGGCTCTGCCAACAGAAAGACATCTGACTGAGCTGTACAGGTCAATACTGCAGTCCCACCCCCTTTCAGTCTTACATTCACTCACTAATCAATAATCATGAGGCTCAGTGCAGAGTCCACGGGCTTGATGAAGAGCATGATATCATCCAGTTTGTGCTAATTCAGCATGATCACACGATGTTTCCGTGATGTCAGAGACACGGTCTCCAGGATACCACCTGGACCCATTCTCTCTCTTATTTAAAACCTTAATTGCAAAGGACATAAAGGGAGGATATTGGAGAAAGTCCACGATAGACCATGTCCTGCCAAGTCCCCAGTAGGGAAGTGGTCCCACAGACACAACCCTTTTCACCCCTACATCCACTTAAGCCTGTGATTCATGAATGATATTAATAGAAACCAACCAGGCATGGCCATGCCTACAGTGCTAGGTCCGGCAACAGATGTCTCCTCCACTGGTTGTATTAGAATAACCATAACCCAGGATTGCAGCCCACTCATCATTGCCAGATCACCTTCACTAACAAGGGCGGTGGTGGCGCTGGAAAAGGCAGCTGGAACCTAGGCTGTCCCTAAGCTGGTCCTTTACTGTAATTGATCTGTTTCTTCCAGAGGGGAAACTGAGGAATGTGACTAGTTTCAGATGTGGATCTCTCAGCTCTGATATTGATGCCTTTGTTAGTCAGTGTCTGAGATGGCCCAGAGGCCCTGGGGAATGTGACTTGGGACAGGAGTGATACTTTTCATCCTAATTCACCATGGTTCCCCCAAGTGATGACAACATGGTTTGCCTGTTCACTTGATGCTGTCCTGGGCAGTCTGCTGGCTAATAGAGGAGCACCACCTCTTCCTCTGCATCCAGCAAATTCTATGCTCAACCCCGTTCCTCCCCCAGACCTCCTTCTCCCACTTCCTATGAGCAAAATGAATCTTTAAAGAATTTTAGGGCCTCCAAAATGAGGGAAACCATGTGGTATTTGTCCATTTTGTTTGGGATGGGCCCTCCCAATGTAAACCGCTATGTATTTAAAAGATCCGATACCAAACAGACCCACACAGCCATATCTCTACCCAGAAGCTCAGGAAAATACTCAAATTTCAGAGAATCTTGAAATCTAGCTATCCACCATGATTCCTGGTATGACCCATCAAATGAACACACACACACACACACACACACACACACACACACACACAGAATCTGGCTGCCCTTTCTTCTCCTAGTCTACAAATTGTAGGTAATAATTTCTGCTTTACATGTTCCCAAGGATCACTGTGCCATGTTCTATCTGACCACTGAAATGATTTGATGACTTAGAAAACATTACTTGCCAGAGCTCTGGTTCTAGGTGCAGGGGACAGGGATTGGGCACAGTGGCCAAGCTCACTGTCCCCAATGCTATCTGCTTTGGTCCTAGTTTCCTTGTACAAAGTCAGACAGTTTGGTTTCTACTACTCTCCTGGCAACACATACCCACAACTGCAACTCTGAAAGTCTTTTTCTTCCTCCAAGGAAAGGACTTCTTGGTATGTGGAAGGCTGAGGCAGGGGGATCATTGCAAGCATGAGGCCAGCCTAGGCTATATAGTGAGACACTGTCTTGAAAGGGGGAGTGGAGGAAGAAGGGGAAGGGAAAAGGAGCAGAAGGAAGCAGAGGGGTAAGGAGGGATAGAGGGATGGGGTGCTGTAAACATCTATCTCCAATGCTCACCAACACAGCTATAGCTTTCATAAACTCCATGAAGAGTCCCAATGTAAGGGTGCACAGTCATTCACCAAACACACACACACACACACACACACACACACACACACACACACAGAGAGTCATCTCATGCAAAGCCTCCATCCAAAGAGAGAGCAAACAGCTTAGGCTCAGAGCCTCTATGTGAATGGCAGTCAGCCTCTGCATTTGGACACCGTGCCCATAGGACTCAGACGCAACACATCAGAGGACACCTGCACACCATGCTTACCCTGGCACCATTCTCAGTAGACAAGATGTGGAATCAGCCTGAACATCCATTGATATACCATTGAATAAGTCCTGGTACAAATACACAATGGAATATTATCCAGACACAAAAGGGATGGAATTAAGTCTTTGGTAGGAAAAGTGGAGACCACCACATTAAGCAAAATCAACCAGACACCGAGAAGCAAATACTGTAATTTTTGTCTCCTGTGAGTCCTGTGATTGTTTACAGAATCTTTATGGGTTCTTAACAGATCCAAAAACAAAAAAAACAAAAAACAAACAAGTAAACAAAAAAACAAAAACAAAACCCAACTATGTCCATATGTCACGAAGGCAGCAAAGGCCTGGAGAAGAAAGGAGAGTAGGCAGGGGGTGGGGGATGGGGGTGAGCAGGAATGTCAGATAGGGTAAATCACATGACATGGTTAAAGGAAGTTGTCTTGATGCAACCCAGCACTGTGGATAATGAATGGACACTGATATAAAAAAATGAAGTAAAAAGAAAATGAAAAGGTTACAATTTCAGTGTCAGAGACACTGATGAGCCTGAGGACCGCCACCTACATTCCAAATGCACCAAGAGCCATGGCACCCTGGCCTGAGATGTCTTAGGAATCATTCCTTTGAAATTTCAAAACACTCGCTCAGTCAAATATGAGCATGCAACATAGACTACAGAAGCCAGGGAGATGGATCCACAAATATAGCACTTTCCATCGAAGCACAGAGATCTAGGTACAACTCCCCTCCCCTAGAAACCCACATAAATGGGGGGAGGGGTCAAAGGGGGTGGAAGTGGAGGTTGCCTATAATTAAAGCCTGGGAATGCAGACTTAGGGATTCTAAAGAGGAAAGTGGCAAGCAGAACTGGTCATATCTATGAGTCTGATTTTGACTGAAAGACTTTGCTGCGGAGAATCTGATAGGAAAGCAATGAAAATCTATGACATCATATCACACATACACACATACACATATGTCTGATCAATACACATTCTTTTTTTTCCTTCTGGGCTGGGTCAGAACCCAGCACCTTGAGCTTCCTAGGTAAGCGCTCTACCACTGAGCCGAATCCCCATCCCAACACAATACACATTCAAACACATGAGTACACATACATATCTCTCACACACACAAAGAAAGAAAGAAAGAAAGAAAGAAAGAAAGAAAAAAGAAAGAAAGAGGGAAAAGATAAAGAAATGGATAGATAAAATACATGAGTAGAAACTACAATTAGGCTCCATTTATCCGTTTTTGAAGTAAAAAGGAAGGGGTTGGTTGAAATGCCCTGTTTTGTTCTTTAAGTAGCTCTGAAGACCAAATCCAAGACCTTGTGCAGCTAAATGCTCTTCCTTTAGTCCTATCAGGCGCTCACTGACCTACCAAAGGGCCGGTATCCCTCTCAAATCGGAGGGATACAGCAATGCCCAGGTCAGAGGTGGATGCAGGTCTCACGGGTGAAAAGTCACGGAGATTTCATCCCTCTGACTGGCGCTAGAGGGCGCACGTGCCCTGGAGCCCCTCCGTGTGTTCTTCAATCTCGGATAGTCCAGGCAGGGCTCTCCAAACCCCCACACCCAACCCACCCTAAACGCAGAAGGTAGGTACTGAGCCTGAAACAGCCTTGCAACTGTCAAGATGAAAGGACCCTGCCTGCTCCCTCTCACGCCACCACAGAGCTGATGGATGGGACTGCAGGAAGGTATTCCTTGTGCACTTCAAAAGAGACCTCAAGTCGTAAAGAAGATTTTCTCCGTGCACAGTGGATGTCGAGTCTTAGATATCTTGATGGTCACTCTTGCTTTGGGATCAATGGTTGGGGGTGGAGATTTGCAGCAGTGTCTCTGAGGATGTCTTAAAGCGTCAGACATACCGAGAGTGAATCTCTCTCTGCCCTGCCCTTTGCTGTGTGGACATGAACAAAGACATCTCTTAACTTCAGTTCCTTCTAGTTCGGAGACTGGATGAGCACCTCTTCACTGTAGGCTTGGGACAAAGACTGTACACCATCCTATACCTGCAGGTGACTCAGAGAGCACCTGTAGAGACATGAGCCTGCAGCCACCCACGCGCAGCTCCAGTGTGGATTGTTCTGCTCAGGAAAAGAAATGCTTACTTCGCATTGATCCACCTAAAGGCTTTGTGTGCCTAATCAGCCAGAACTGCATGCTATTGTTTCTCTGCAGTTAGATCTATCTGTTGATCTAATTACCAAGGTCTAGAATTAGACTCTCACCCGGAGCTGGGAGAACTGCTTCAGCCATCTCCTCCTTCTAATGGAAACCCTTCTGAGACTGACAGCGTCCTCCCTGAAGCCTCAAAGTTGCCTTGAGCTAAAATGGCAGGTAGCAAAGAAAATCTTATTTCCCCCCCAAGACATAACTAATTACGGGATGTTATCACAGCCCGATTAGTATTTACCCAACAATGTGCTGATTCCTGATCCAGGCGAAAACTTAACAGTCATTTAAATGGAGCACGATATTTAAATTTTAATTTTATTACGTGCTGGTAATAATCTTAAAATTATAAATCCAAAGTATCACACGGAATACATTTGCAAACGTAAAAATTTCAGTACTCATTCTTGTTTCATGGCACACATGGTTGTTGGTTTGATTTTCAAACCAGAACTGAATATCCTTTTATGGAGAAAGAGATAACGGAAATTTTCCCTGCACCAAAGCCTCTTTGGAGAGGGAGAGAAACACATCCACACCATAAAAGGGCATCTGGGCAAGCACAAGTGCCCCACATGTCACCTGTGTGATATGAGCCACCTCTATGTTGTTTACTGATGCTCTCACATTTCTGCTAACAAGTCGGTCGATACAACAAAAGCCACTTCAGAATTCCCAGACATTCAACACTAATTGTCACAGAAGGGGCAGTGGATACTGTCAGCCTCTGCAGAACTCTCAGGCTGCCAGGGCCTCGATGCCTATATTCTGGCTGTTATAACTCTAGGGCAACGTTCTCCCAGAGAAATAGAGTGTTTCCGGGCTTATCAGCACAGGTGTGTGCACATGCGCAGAAAAGAACCATCTCGGCAGCTGGGAGTCCTGCACCAGTGGAAGGCGAAGACTCCGATCCTGCCAAGACTGAACTCCCCAATGAATGGGATTGTTGGGAAAGGGCAGAATATGGGGGTGCATCAGGAGAGGAACACCCCTATAGAAGGGGAGTGGGAGGTGCTAGGGAGATGTTAGCCTGGACACCAGGAATGGGAATAACATTTGAAATGTAAATAAGAAACACCCAATTTAATAAAGATGGAATAAAGAAAGACACTCCTGGAAGAGGAGAACGTGTGATTTCTTTTCAGGATCTGTGGGAAGACTTTGCACACCTGGGCAAATGTGGAATGACCTATAGATCTTTGGAAACATATGGATAGTTTCAGAAACTCCTGGAAAAGTGGAAGATCCAAGATCTCTATGGCAAGAGAGGAAGGTTTATGTGAACTTTGAATGTGTGGGGAAATTATCTGTCCAAGATTGTCAGTAGAAGAGTCAGCAGAAGGTGGGCCAGGCACAGTGTTATCTTCTTTGAATCTTTCACTGTTCTCCCCACTACTGTGTTTCGTAGATGTTGCAGGCACTCTGGATAACAACTCATCACAGTCCACATGTTCTTCAAACCCAGTAGACATAACCAGCCCTTTTTTTTTCACCTTCCCAAAAATGGGGTATAAAGATGAGGCCACTCTTTGTCTAGTAGCAAGATGTAAGCAGATGTTCTGGTATCCCTGGTCCTCAGCATTGAGATGTATTAAAAAATTAAAACACTTGTTTTATGTGTTCCCACCACACCTGGTATTTACAATAGGTGTCAAAGAATACAGACTCACCCCTACTTAAATGCTTCTGTAGTTGTATTAATACGCAGTCCGTGGAATCTTATATTTCCAATTACTCATTCCCATCTGCTCTAGCTTGCTGTCGGTCATATATTTACTTCAGATGTGAATATATATTGCTATTATTTCATGTTACAGAGCAATCATGACTGAAAATGTTAATTTTAGTCCTGTTTTAATTACCCTGTCCCTCATGCACTGAGTTCTGTGTATGGATATGAATTTCTGACTCATTATTTAGTCTCCTTAAATGATTCTTCTGTAACATTCTTTTTCAAAGTCTACTTTTTAACTTTTAATTATCTCTGTGTGTGTCCGTGTATGTGTGTGTGTGTGTGTGTGTGTGTGTCTGTACGCATAAGAGCATGATGTCCAAGAAAGCCAGTAGGGGGCGGTAGATCCCCGGAGCTGAAATAAGAAGTGGTTGTGGGTCACAGAACACGGGTGCCTGAATCCAAACTCAGATCTTCTGTAAAAGCAGTTTGCATTCTTAATTACTATGTTGTCTCTGTGGTACCCTTTTAACATTTCTTCAATTAGTCCAGTTGGTTAGCAATTCCATTAGATGTTGTCTGGGAAAAAAACAAAACTTTTTAAAAATTTTATCTTTAATAGGCACTTGTTTTCTTCTGAGCACAGAACTGGAACTTTAGAATTATTTATTTCGGAAGTGATCTTGTGCCATCTTGCCTGTTTTGCAGTGGGCATGATTTTCAGTCTAACCACAACTATATCTTCTCTTTTTATTCTCTGTTCTTTCCTTGTTTTATTTTTTTCTTTCAAGCTTTTCCACTACCAAGTTCTTCATTATATACATATATGATCGTATTAATTATGTATCTTTCCCAGCTCAGCTTTTAACTCTCATGAGCACTGAACCTGTGTCTGGCTGTACTCTGTGTTCAGCACCTGGGACAGCTCCCGGGTCTCAGCCACATTAAGTGTTTGTTAAACAAAGAGGCTTTTTATTCTTATTTTACAGATGAGATGCCTCAGGCAGAGAAAGGTTGTGGTAACGGAACACACTGGGGTTCCTAACGTGGTTTCTGAGAGACTTAATGAGTTGCAGACAGAACAGGAGAGCCTAGATTTCTTAGGGTTGTTCATACAAGGTCTCAGCCACAGAGGATGAAAGGTAACACGTTCAGTATGGCGAGAACAGCTCAGATTTAGGTCACTACAACTCAGTGTGGATCTGCTCACATCAGCCCTTCCCTGGATGTGTGGCTTGCCTGGAAGAGTGATAAGACAATTGCACACTGAATCCTGTTCTGACATGCAAGAATAAATGTTGAGGACAAATAATCTTTCTATGATTATGGCTATGAAATTTTATTTTTCTTGTGTTTATTATATTATATATGCTTTCTGAACTCTTCTGCATACTATAGAGTAAATACATTTAGTGTGCATGAGAAATCCATATAAGAGGATACAAAAATACCTCAGCTGTTAAAGGCTTGTGACCCAACCAAAATGTCAATGAAACTGAAATTTGTCACTGTATATTAGGTGTTTGTATTGAAATAGTCACATATTAGCTCTTTGTAATTTTCTACATCACATCATGTCTAATTATAATATAGTGAATCCATCCAATTACAAAATTCACCTTTATAGCTAATACCTTATTTGAACTATTTAACATGTGTTTTGGTTTCATCTTCCTATTCTATTCCAAAGGAAGCATAGTTAGTGCTCTCCTATAATCAAATAGCAACATCATCTGCGGTAATCTGGTATGTTAGTAAAATATCAAAATCGGTTTCTTTAGTTCATTTACTTTGGAGAGATCTAATCTCAGCAGAAAGGCTGAAATGAAATATAAATAAAATAAACAAACTGAATAAAATATAAATCTTTATAAAAGATAAATGATATAGTAAAATATGTTATAAAACACAGAAATAAATCCCCAAATTCAAACTCTGATTACCCCCACCAAACACCCAAGTCACTGAAAATAAAGACCATGGACACATTATATAAGTAAGTACCTGTGAGCACATGCTTGACAATACTGTAAGTTCTTTCTCTCCGTTTACATTAAGGGAGCAGAGGGAATGAATTCCCCTAAGTTCTCAGAATTATCCATGGTTCTGGTTAAGATGCAAAAAATTATAGAATGCCTGTTTATGGAAGATGAGTTTTTTTTTCTTATTAGCATCCTTAATGTATCATAATCGATGAAATTCTAGATGTCTAGTGAAGGTGTGTTATATAAATAAATGATGAATTTTCAATTTAAAATTATATTATGTTTATTAGAAGAATTTTTCCACTCAATTTCGTAATCCATTTTATATAATACAGACTCTGTCATTCTTCTCCACAGATTCCAATCTCGATATATCTGAATACACCACACTTATTCAAGTGTATTTTGTATCTATTTGTATCCACCTCCCCGTGTCAACCCCCTCGATACATATTTCATATACTGGAAATGCCTATCCTGATATTTCCATTTATTAGGGTGATACTATCAGGAAGATACAAGCTTCCTGTTTCTGGCTGAGCCCAGAGATGACATACTACAATAGCTCTCTGTACCCAAATTCGGAGGGGGAGAAAGGTGGACTCTCAGAATCATGGACAATTCTGAGAACTTAGGGGATACCATTACCTCTGCTCACATTCCTGTTCTGAGATGAAGCTGCTTAGGTCCCTATGGATACAGGAACCTTGGGAGAGTAAGGGAGGGGATCCTTCCAGTATCTACCTGTGTCCAGAGATGGAAGCCAGTGGCCAGGAAAAGTAACACAACTGAGAACACAGGCAAGACCAACCCTTCTGCTCCAAGCAACCAGGCTGGCGGCCTCAGGATACAGAAAATAAGAGCAGTCTGGGACAGGACACTTCCTGTTTCTGCCTGCACCCATTGCTGATCTGGTCCCACATATCTCTGTACCCACATCTTGGTGGGAGAAAAGAAGTCTATAGGAACAGTGACAAAGAGTTTTACAGGATGGTGAAGCCACCATCAGAGACAGCAAGACCATGAAACATCAGAGAAAACCTGATGACAAGAGTCAAGCATAGAAACCTAAGCAACAGAAACCAAAACTACTTGGCATCATCAGAGCTTCCTTATCCCAAGAAAGCAAATATTGGATATCCCAACAAACTGAAAAAGCAAGATGTAGATTCAAAATCATTTTTCATGATGATTATAAGAGGATATTGATAGGGAGCAAATAAAACTCTTCAAGCAATACTGGACAACATGGGTAAAAAAGTAGAAGCCTTTAAAGGAGAAACACAAAATTCCTTCAAGAATTACAGGAAAATACAGTCAAACAGATGAAGGAATTAAAAAAAAATCTAGGATCAATAAGTGGAAATAGAAGCAATAAAGAAAGCAGAAGTCATAGATAGAAGCATCAGAAAGAGAATACAAGAGATAAAGGATAAAAATCTCAGTGGCAGAAGATACTGTAGAAATCACTTACACAACCATCAAAGAAAATGTAAAGCTCAAAAAGCTCCTAATGGAAAACAACCAGGAAATCCAGGACACAATGAGAAGATCAAACCAAAGGATAATGGGTATAAAAGACAGCGAAGATTCCCATAAAGAAGGGCCAGTAAATATCATCAAAAATTATAGGATAAAACTTCCCTAACCTAAAGGGAGAAATGCCTATAATAATAAAAGTATCATACATTTCTCCAAATAGATGGGACCAAAAAGAAATTTCTCCCTTCACATAATAGTCAAAACACCAAATGCACAAAACAAAGAAAGAATATTAAAGGCAGTAAGCAAAAAAGTCAGGTAACATATATAGGCATACCTATAAGTATTACACAAGACTTCTCACCAGAGACTATGGAAGTCAGATCCAGAGTGGATTTTATAAAACACTAAGAGAAAATAAATGCCAGCCAGGCTACTATCCCCTGCAAACTTTCAATTAACCCAGCTGGAGATACCAAGATATTTTTTGATAAACTACATTTACACACTATATTTTCACAAATCCTGCCCTACAAAAGATAATAGATGGGAAATTCCAACACAAGGAGGGAAATTACACCCTATAGAAAGCAAGAAAATAATCCACTTTCAACAAACCCAAAAGAAGAGAGTCACACAAACATAATTCCACCTCTACCAAAAAATAACAAGAGAAAACCATAATAATTATTCCTTAATATCTCTTAGCATCAATGCTAAATTCACCAATAAAAAAGACAGAGACTAACAGACTGCATACATAAAGAAGAACTAGAATTTTGTTGCACAAAGGAAACACAGCTGAGTAACAAAGACAGATAGTATCTCAGAATCAAAGGCTGGAAAACAATTTTCCAAGAAAATGGTCTATAGAAACATCCTGGAGCATATATTCCAGTATCTAATTCAACCAAAAGTTATCAAAAAAAAAAGATTACAAAGGACTCTTCATCAAAGAAAAAAATTTCACCAGGTTAATTCTCTCTCCTGAATATATATATATATATATATATATATATATATATATATATATATATATATATATATGTGTGGGTGTGTATATATATATATGTATATATATATGTATATATATGTATATATGCTACATCCAAGAGCACCTAAATTTATAAAGGAAACTGTACTAAAGCTCACGCTAATGAAATAGTAGTGGGAGACTTCAACAACCCACACTCAGCAATGGCCAGATCATGGAATGGGAAAAGGGAGACACAGAGAAATTAACGGATTTTGAACCAAATGGATTTAAGCATATCTATAGAATATTTCATTCTTGAAGAAAAGAATATACCTTATTCTCAGGAACTCATGGCACATTCTCCAAAACTGATCATAACGTTGGTCATAAAAGAGGCATCAACAGATACAAAAGAGTGAAATAATCCCATGCATTTTCTCACACTACCATGACCTAAGGCTGGACTTCAATAACAACAAAAATGTCAGAAAGCCCAAATACACATGGACGTCGAACAATATTTTACTCAGTGATTACTTGGTAGAGGAAAAACTAAAGAAAAAAATTCAAAATGTTATAGAATTTAAGGAAAAGAAAGGCACGACAAACTCACACTTATGGGACACAATGATAGTATAGCTAAGAGGAAAACTCAAAGCTCTGAGAATATCCAAAGTGAAACTGGAGAAAACATACATTAGCAGCTTGACAACATATATAAAGGTGAAAAACAAAAAGAAGCAGATACACCAAAGAGGAGCAGAAGGCAGGAAATAATCAAACTCCGCTCTGAAATAAACTAAGGAGAAACAAAACGAACTCTACAAAAAAATCAATAAAACCAGGAGCGGGATCCAAGGGTAAGTCAACATGATAGATAAACCTGAGCTAGAATAACAAAAGGACACAGAGAAAGTATCCAAATAACAAAATCAGAAATGAGAGGGAAACAAAACAACAGAATCTGCAGAAACTCAAAACATCATCATACCATATTACTGAAATTTATATTCAAGAAAAGTAGAAAATCTGGATCAAATGATGAATTTTCTATACAGGGAGCAGTTACCAAAGTTAAGTGAGGGTCAGATAAAATATCTAAAATATACCATGAATACTAAAAAAATTAGATACATTTATTAAAATGCTCCCAATTGGGAAAAGATCCCAGAACCAAATGATTTTAGTGGAAAATTCTATCAGCACTTCCTAATACCAAGTACCACTATTGTCCAAAATATTCCACAAAATACAAACAGAGGAACACTACCCAATTCCATCGATGAAGCCACATTTATGTTAATACGTATAGCACACAAAGACCCAATAAAGAAAGTGAACTTCAGACCAATTTCCCTTATGAATATTGACAAAAAATAGTCAATCGAATCATTGGAAACCAAATTCATGAACACATAAAAATGATCACCCATCACTACCAAGGAGACTTCTTAACAGGAATGCAAGGATAGTTCAATATGTAATTCCAACAACATAATCCACTAGATAATCAAACTGAAAGAAAAAAATTACATTTTCATCTCATTAGATGCTGCAAAAGCATTTGACAAAATAAAACATCCCTTCATTGCCAAAGTCTTACAATGATAGGAATTCAAGGACCATACTCAACAACAGTAAGATAATGTACAGCAAACCCTTAGCCAAAAATCAAAATAAATGAAGAGAATCTTGAAGATCTCCCTCTAAAATCAGGGACTAGACAAGGCTCTTCATTCTCTCCCTACTTATACAATATAGTACTCAATGTGCTAGCCTGACCAATTAGACAACAGAAGGAGGACAAAGGGATACAAATATTAAAGGAAGAGGTCAATATCACTATTTTCAGGTGATATGATAGTATACTTAAGTGACTCCATAATTTTCACCAGAGAAATACTGCACGTGATAAAAAACTTCAACAAAGTCCTGGGTATAGAATTAACTCAAACATATCAGTAACATTCCATGAATAAACAGACCAAGAAAGAAATTAGGGAAATGGCACTCTTCACACTAATCACAAATAAGAAAAGAATCTCAGTGTAACACAAATCAGGCAAGGGAATATGCCGTATGAAAAGAACTTAATTTCTTAAAGAAGAAAATCTCAGAAGATAGAAAGTCTTTTCATGTTCATGGATTGGCAGTATTGATATAGCAAAAATGGCCCTTAGCCAAAAGCAATCTACAGTTTTAATGCAATCCCCAAGAATATTTCAACAAAATTCTACATACAGTTAGAAAGAGAAATATGCAAGTTCATTTAGAATAAGAAAAAAAAAGGAAGTTGAAACTATTCTCAAAATAAAAGAAATTCTGTGGAAATCAACATCCCTAACCTCAAGTTAAATACCCACCAATAGTGATAAAAATTATATGGTATTGGTACAGAGACAGGCAAGTAGAACACCTGTGTTGGATCATCTAGATGTCAGCGTGTAAATTAATGTAAATCCATCCATTCTTATCACGCTGTACAAAGCTGAAGGGCAAGTGGATTAAGGGCATCCAGAAAAAAGAGATAAACACAAACCAATAGAAGAAAAAGTGGGGAAAAGCTTGAACACATGATAAAAATGGAAAATTTCTTGAACAGAACATCAAACCAGTGAGTGGCTTATGCTTTACTACGAAGAGTTGATAGATTGGACCTTGTAAAAATGCAAAGTGTCTGTAAGGCAAGGAACACTGTCATTATGACAAAATGGCAACTAATATCTTGAAAAAAGATCTTTGCCATCCTATATCTGAAAGAGAACTAATATTCAATATGTACAAAGAACTCAAGAAGTTATACTCCAGGAAGTCAAATAACCCCGTTATAAATGGGGTACAGATCTAAACAAATAATTTTCAGCAGAATTTTTTGAATGGCTGTGAAATACATAAAGAAATGTTCAACGTCATTATTCATCAGGGTAATGCAAATCAAAAGATACAGCAGGCAGAATTGCTAAGATCAACCATTCAGTTAACAACAGATGCTGGTCACCATGTGGAGAAAGGGTAAGACTCCTCCATTATTGGTGGGATTGAAATGAGGTACTATATTCCAGGAATTACTCTGGGCTTTCCTCAGAACATTGGACATGGTATATGCTGAGGATTTACCTACCCCACTCCTGGGCATATTCCCAAATGATGCCCCAACATAGAACCAGGACACACGTTGTACTCTGTTTATAGCAGCTGTATTCATGATAGTCAGAAGCTAGGAAGAACCCAGATGATTTGACCACAGGAATGAATACAGAAAACGTGGCTCATCTACATAATGGAGAGCCCCTCAGTAATCAAATACAATGACATCGTGAAATTATAAGCAAATGAATGAAACTATAAAATACCATCCTGAATGAGGCGACCAAATCACACACACACTCACAAAAAAAAAAACAGAAATAAAACACACAAACACACACACACACACACATACACACACTACCCCAAAAGCTTGAATTACCCAACATACAATTCACATACCGCAACCAAATCACACACACACACACAAAATACAAAAATAAAACACACAAACACACACACACTAAATACCCCAAAAACTTGAATTACCCATCATACAATTCACACACCACAACCAAATAACACACACACACAAAAACAAAAATAAAACACACAAACGCACACACAAAATACAAAAATAAAACATACACACACACACCCACACACACACACACACACACACACACACACTACCCCAAACTTGAATTACCCAACTTACAATTCACATACCGTTTTAAGTTCAAGAAGAAAGAAGAACCAAATGAGGATGGTCTGTATTAAAAGGGGAAACAAAAATATTCATAGGACATGATATGGAGATTAAGTTTAGAGCAGAGACTGAAGGAATAGCCATTCTGAGCCTATACCACCTGGGGATGCAGCCCACATGCATGCAGCCCCCAAACCTAAACAACATTGCTGAGGCCAACAAGTGCATGCTCACAGGAGCCTGATAGAGCTGTCCCCTTAGAGGCTCTCCCAGATCATGACAAACACCGAGGCAAATGCTTGCAGCCAACCATTGCACTGAGAACAGGGTCCCCTTTGGAGAAGAGAGAGAAAGTATTAAAGGAGCAGAAGTGCCTTGCAACCCAGGAAGGACAACAGGGGTCACTTACCAGATCTCCGCGGGACTAAAGCACTTCCTGAAGACTGCACATGGACAGACTGGCGTCTCCAGCTGCATATGTAGCAGAGCATGACCGTGCTCTGCACCAATGGGAGGAGCCCTTGGTCGTGCCAAGGCTGGGCCTTCCGGAAATAGAATGTCATGCTGGGGAGGCACCAAGGGGATGTTTTTGCGGAGGGGGAAGCACATTTGAACAAAACAGGGCAGAGGAACTGGATAGGGAGAGGGGGCTTATGGATGGAGGCCACACACATACAGCTTTTATATTTTTCTATGCCTTTAACAGCTCAATGGAAAGGCCACTTCTTAACCTCCGAGTGGCTAAACTATCCCCCACTTATATTCCCCCGTTATTATTTGCTAAAATCTATATCCCATCTTTCTTGCCCTGGACTCCATTGGGCAGCTCTCCTGGGTCTGCTTATTCTCGTGCTCCTCTATGTCAGCTGCTTCTCTGTCCTGAAAGTCTGTCCTGGAGAATCTCCATGTCTTCTTCCTCTCTGGACATTTGTCCAAGCATCCTGAAACTCCTGCTCTGTCTGCCCTGACTAGACACTGACTATCATTATCTCTATTTACCAATCAGAACGAACTGAGGCAGGGTCCCTGATTCATAATTTCAGTACACTATGAAAAGCATGAGAATAAAATCAGCAACAATAACTATTTGTATGTGATTTTCTGGGGACAATATTCACCAAACCAGAAAGAGATACCAGTTAAAGTACTAGAATCATAGAAAATATCAAATAGATACATGATAGTAATAGTAAAAATAATAACAACAATAAGTATTAATAATAATATAATATAATAAAGGTGATAATAAAATAATAATAAATATACTAAATATAAAAATTATAATAATAAATAATAATAAAAATGAAATAATCATCATCATAATCATCATCATCATCAAAGCCTAACTTAACAGAGAAATAAAAATACAAAAAGTGTGAAGGAAAAAGACTAAGTCACACGTAAAGCTGATCACATGAGACTAACACATGGTGTTTCTGGTCGCTGCCTGGGAAAAGGGCATGTGATGTTTAGAAAGGGTACGAGTATAACCCTGGACAACAGTGGGCAACCCCACGGCATTGGCTTGCCTTGACACTCTTTGCTGAGGCTCAATGTACTTTGATGACACTGGTCTTCATTGACCATGCTGTGGCATTGGTTCACCTTTCCTTCCTCACTGACCATTGTTTGTCAAGACTTTGTAAAGAGAAAAGAACTAAAGAAGTTCTTGTGGTGACATTGTGGTGGCTTCTTGCTGCCTCCTCGAACCCAGGCCAATTGGAAGAGCTCAGCAATTTCTACTGGGTGGAACTGTCCTTGGTGATTCGTGAATGGTGTTTGCAAGCAGATCAACCTACCTCTGCTGATTCATGTCAACTGAACTGATATACTGATGATGAAGATTGAAATCTCCCCAGAGAACTATTTCTAAGCAGGTCCACATCATTCTTTGTTTGTCCTATTATCCTTTCCTTTCCACTACCTCTGGTGGGTGGTGGGCTAGAGGAAGTTTAAAGGGTTTAAAAACTCTTACTAAACTAGGTCTTGAAAAATCTAAGCCTGCAGGATAGAACCCTCCTCCAATAAATGTTGATTGCCAAGGGAGGGGAGGGTCTTCATGGCGTCTCCCATCTGTGATGAAGTGTTGAGGGGCCCAGTCTTGTGCCCGTGACCATAGTCGCCATCAGTTTAAGAGTTCAATGACTAGGTCCAATCTAAAAGATATCCTTTTGCTGTCCACATCCCCATCTTCTGGTTCTTACATTCCTTCCACCCACTCTTTCATGATTTTCTCTGAGCTGTGGAGGAGAATACTTAGCTGTCCTATTTCCACCTGAACAGTCCAACACCACTGATTCCCAGCGCTTTGTCCAGCTGTACCTCTCTGCTCATGGTAGTCAGAGTCTTCATCTCTGATGAGAGCTGAGTGCAACCCTGATATATTGATACAAATATGGATGTTTGGAAGGAAGTTCGACAATGTATTTAGCATTAGGTTCTTTCATAGGGCCTATATCACCCTAACCATAGGTTCTTGACCAGTTTGCAGAACTTGGTTTGTATTCCCTCGTGTGCAATATGCCTTTTATCCGAATGGAAAGCCACTGGTTACTCCCATGACTGCGATGCCACTAACACATTAGGGGCACATCTTTCCTGACGTATTAGCTTGAATGGTTCACCCCCGAGTAAGGTTGTAGATGATTTTCTCCCCTAGAAGCCTACATAGCACTTTCTTGAACCAGGAAGGCTAGCCATTATAGAGGATGCTTCCACCTCAACTTCAGATTGACCCTTCTGTGACCTGTGACCAAAAGAATTCAGTGTCCTCAGTGATAGGGTCTTACCATCAGGTTCTGGAGGGCTACGAAGAACAATTGAAACAACTTGTAAAATTGTGAGGGCTTTTGGGATCTCACTGGTCAACAACTTTCAGGAAGACATCCCAAATCTGGCACTGTGATTTTTTGCTTAATTTTGGTTTTCTGTTGCTCTGATAAATACACTCACCAAAGCCAGCTTTTGAAGGGAAAATTTTATTTCATCTTCTCTGTTCCAGCCCATCATCAAGGAAAACCAGGACAGGATTGTGAAACAGAAAGTACAGAGACTGCTCACTGGCTTGCTTCTAAGCTCACATTCAACTACCTTTACAGAGTCCAGACCCACCTGCATAGGGCGGTGCTGCCCACAGTAGACCAGGCCCTCCAACATCAGTTAACAGTCAAGGAAATGCCACCTAGACATTGTCAAGGCCAATCTGATGGAGGAAGCTCCTCGAGGGAGGTTCGTTCCTCCAAGACTAGCCATCACAAGAAATCAATGAAAATAAAAAGAGAAAAGAAATCAATACCTTCAGGGGGAGCATGGCTTATCCATGGAGGGTGCCTCCATTTGAACTCAACAGTTGATCTTGTAGATATATTCTGTAACATGTTTTATAACCCCTCTCACCAAACCCCGTTCTAACCTAATCACCTAAGGGGAGATGGAGTGGAAAGTCAGTTTTAAAAAAAATAATTGGAGAAGAAAGAAATGCTTCTTGGAAATAAAGCAAAAAAGGAAGCATTTCTGCATCCTAGATGCTTTCCTCGCATCATCTGTGCAAAGATAATGAAAACCGTTACGTTACAGGTACAATAATTTCCAATGTTACAAATCATATAAATAATACTGCTTATCGTTCATAAAACACATTGGCACTAATAGTTTTGTTGTGTTTTTCTAACTCACTCCTAATGTAGATCTGATGAACTGGAATTGTTCTCCTGCTCATTTATACATGAGGGAAGTGAAGTTTAAAGGTCGAGCCAATTTCCCAATACTCTAAGCTAATAAATGGCAGAGTAAGACAGCCGCACTTTCTCTGGCTTCATGGCATGGCCTCGTGAGAAATGCAAGTCAGGGTACCTTGGCAGGGAATCCCAAGTATCAGTACATGGCAGCTGAAAGTTGTCTTGGATGCAAGACTGGGAGTGAGGCTCAAGTCAGCCGAGCCCCAGCTCAGGATTCCTGAAACAGAACAACAGAATATGTTAGAGAGCGAGGAGACTAAAATAAACATCTGGGAGTCCTCAGCAGATTGTACAGATCCAGGGCTGACGGTTCATAAGTATGTTGGTCTTTGTGGGGGTGGAAAGGAACACTTATTTAGATCCCTACCTCCTACTATGTGCTACTACAGTGGAGGCAATGCCTTAAGTCCAAGGTTTTTTGTTTTGTTCCTGTGTATGTGTGTGTGTCTGTGTCTGTGTGTGTGTCTGTGTCTGTGTGTGTGTGTGTGTGTGTGTGTGTACATACATGCACGTGCAGTGTATAATGTAAGGACTAATCCATTTTCTCTTCTACCTTATTCATTGAAGCAGCATTTCTCAGTCAAACCCAGAGTTCACCAATATGACTAGTCTTGACAGCTACCTTGCCCTGGGGATCTGCCCTATCTCTACCTCCCAGGACTGGGATTCTATGTGGGCCACAAAGCCCACCCATCATTTACCTGAGACGTGTGAACCATCTCCTCAACTGCTAAGGTTCAAGTCCCGGTGTTGGACCCATCTCCTTTACTTTTGTTTTCTTACTCTTTTTTTTTCTTTCTGTCTTGGTCATAATATCAGAACCAGGTTAAGGTATGATTGATTCACTCAAACAATCACTCAAATCCCTCCACACAAATGTGTTCTAATAAGGAGGAGGACCCTGATGACTCTCTGTTCTGTAAAGTCTGACCTTATCAGATGAGTTAAAGGATGGGATTATTCTAGTGGGTGATTGTGGATGCTGTTGTTGATGTTGAGGGAGGCTGGCAAATGAGGGGCCACAGATGAGTCACTTATAATAACACATACAAAGCTGAGTGTGTTAGTACATACCTATTTCTCAATATTCGCGAAGATCACAATTTCAAATCCAGCCTGGGCTACATAGAAAGTCCAAAGACAGCCTGCGCTACATCATAAATCCAAGGCCAGCCTGGGCTACAGAGTAAGTCCATGGCCAGCTTGGGCTACATAGTAATTCCAAGGCCAACCTGGGCTACATAGAAAGTCCAAGGTCAGCTTAGCCTACTTACATGACTCTTCTCCAAACAACAACAGTTTTTTTTCCTTTTTCATTTCTGTCTCTCTATTTCCTGTACACTGATACCAGTGCTGTGGGTTGGGGATGTGGGGGAGAACTTTCGTCATCTCCGATGGTCCAGGATCTCCCAAGAAGCACGGCAAACCAAACAGAGCAGCAATCAAGTCTGTTTCGACTTTTGCAGAAAAATATGACAAAGCTGAATTGCTGTCTTAAGAAATGTCTCTAATGGGGCTGGGGATTTAGCTCAGTGGTAGAGCGCTTACCTAGGAAGCGCAAGGCCCTGGGTTCGGTCCCCAGCTCCGAAAAAACAAACAAACAAAAAAAAAAGAACCAAAAAAAAAAAAAAAAAGAAATGTCTCTAAGATGGGACAACGCTTCAGGAGACTGGGCTTGGATCTTGTGTTAGTTTCCTCGTGATAAAAACAATGATGTTCTCAACCAGAGTCTGTTTTGGGAATACAACGCTGTGCTTCCATTTCAACACTGAATAATCTCCATATGGCCTCCCTGGAAATCTTGTCTGATATTAAACAGATTAGAGGGGAGACAAGTTGAGTATAAACACTGTCATTAAAAATGATGAATAATTTTTTTTTTAAATTTTTGTCTGTGGTACCAGGTTCAGTGTTCTGCATAAACTCTAAAACACGTCAATTTCTTTTTTTTTTCTTTTTTTTTAATCGCCAAACAGAATGGACCTTATATTTTTCTATCTAGGTCTAATTGAGATGACAAAATACCATTCTTTGCTTTAAAAAAGGAAACTAAATGTGTTTCATTGGCTTTTTTTTTGTTAATTTCTTATTTTTAGTGTTTTGGGGTTCATTTTAACAATTATTTTTCCATTGAATTAATAATTTTCTTATTTTCTAGTGTAGATAAAATTTAGGTTGTTGATCTTTGTTTCTAATCTAAGAATTAGTGTTGTAAATAAAATTTCGTCTGAGCACCTTCATAGTTATATCTCACACATTTTGATACTATGTTTCCTATCTTAGTCTTTTTTTCTTACTGTTACATAGTTTCATTATTTCTTGACATATGTATTACTTGTGAATGTGTAATTTAATGTTTCTGGACTGGGAGACTCCTGTTGTCTCTCATTGAAGACGTCTATTTTAGTTTTGTTGTATTAGCAGAACACATCCCGAGGGGCTGGAGATGCAGCTCAGTGGACAGAGTGCTCACTTGGTTCTCACATCCCTCTGGGCTCCACCAACAATACCTCATAAGCCTGGTGTGGTGCTCCATGCCCATAGTCCCATTACCAGGAGGAGAACCATGAGTTCAAAATCATCCTCGGGTGCATAGGGTGTTTGAGGCCAGCCTGGGCTACATGAAAACTGTATACACAAATACGTCCCAAAGGACATCTTTTCTTAGGCATTTGCCACACTTTGTTCTGTGGTTTCTGAGTGTCTGAAAAGCCCAGGGTACTTGAAGGAAAAGAACATCCTGGTGCTACTAGGGACTGTCAGTCAGAAACATTGGCTGGTGACGCCATCTCATCCAAGCTGGTTTTCTGCCTGCTTCTGTTGCTGATGGGCTGATGCGTGTCCACAGCTTTACTCATGATCGCCTGCTTCCTTTTAGCTGTACCCATTCTTGCTTCCTGCTGAGGCTGTGATGGAGTTAGTGACACAGAGAATTGGGGTCTCCTTCCAGCCCACTGATTCTCTCAACAATAAGTTCTTTCTCTGTCGAAATAGTTTCTCTGTTGCCTACATTATCAGAAATAAATAGAACACTCTTTTCTGTTTCATTTTGACACTGGGTTTCATTATGTAGGTAGGGCTGGCCTGAAGCTCACTGTATAAACCAGGTCAGCCTTGAACTCAGAGAGATCATCTTGCTTCTGAGTGCTGGGATTAAGGGGCATACCTGGCTCCTTCTTTTTTTAATTTGTTTTTTAAATTTATCTCTATGGTGTGTGTGTGTGTGTGTGTGTGTGTGTTTGTGTGTGTTTGTGTGTGTTTGTGTGTGTTTGTGTGTGTGTATGTGTGTGTGTTTATGTGAGTGGGTGTGTGTGTGTTTGTGTTTGTGTGTATGTGTGTGTATGTGAGTGTGTGTGTTTTGTGTTTGTGTGTGTGTGTTTGTGTTTGTGTGTGTGTGTGTGTGTGTTTGTGTGTGTGTGTGTGTGTGTGTTTTGACAAAAGAGTCCATTAGATCCTCTGCACCCTGGTCCTCTGCAAGAGCAACCAGTGTTCCTAACCAGTGAGCCGTCTTCCCAGCCCTTTCTGCCTGCTCTAAACTCCACTTAATTGTTCATCTTGCCCAGATATGCCTTTAATTCCTACTTTTAGTGTTTGTTTTAATTCAGTGAGTTCCTATTCGATTTTCTCTTGTTTCTTCTATTACATCACCAGGATGATGTGTATACTTTTGTTTTGGAAGTTTCTCATCGACAACGCTTGAATCCTGGATTTAAAATCCTTGCTGATGATTCTGACAAGGGTTTTCTCTTGGTGCCACCACCAGGGAACTTGTTTTTCTCCTCTGCTTTTCATTTAGAGGGATGGTCATGGGGTGACGTGATTTCCATTTTGACATTGTTTGTCTAAGATGTCAGCAGTCCTGACACTGTGGGTGCAGTGGCTGTTTATCCGTCATAACCTTATGGTGGTGTTTTGGTTTTTCTGGATTTGCCTGATTGAATAAAAAAGATTATACCTCCAGTCCACAGGTATATCTTAGAGGGGTCAGGAAGAGAGGTTCTCAACCTTCCTAACGTAACCTTTTCATATAGCTCCACCAAGTGTAAAATTATTTCATTGCTACTTCATAACTTTAATTTTGCTATAGTTATGAATTGTGATGTAAATGTCTGATGTACAGGATATATGATATGTGACTCCTGTGCAAGGGCCATTTGAGCTCCCAAAGGGGTCTCAATCCAAGGGTTAAGGACCACTGACCTGGACTTAGTGGGAGGCCCTTACCGACGTAGATGGGTTGCCCAGTGATGCCGGGGAGGAGTCTCCATCTCTGGAAGGCAAAGGATCTTCCACGATCTGGCTTTTTCCTGGGTCCCTCTGGAATAGTGGGCACACTCTTGATGGTTACTGATGGATCAACTGACTCCAGGCAGTTTTCTTTTACATCCTCAAAGATGAGGATTCTAAACAGGGTTCTGCTAGACAAAAGCAGTGGCTGAAGGTATCCCTAGCAATCTTCCCTCTTACCTAATGGCTCCTTGTCCCCACAAGGCCAACAGTAGATGTCTGAGTGCCTCCCAAGCTGCACCTTTCCAACCTACACTCTTCCTCTGTGCTGTTTCTTTCACAAAGAGCACACACGCTAACCCTGAACCCACCTTGTCCTCTGTCAGCACTAACCACCTAGTCCACTCTGCCAGCTTCGGTTTCCCATATGACCCAGCTGCTCACAATTTTGAGACATGTTCATGCTGTTATGGACAAACAGAATGGCACCAATTGGCTAGTCTATAATGAGGCAGATTCTGTATAATTCTGATTCAGAAGCCTGTAAATCGGAGATGAAGAGACCATCGGCCGAGGAAGGAGTTCTTGTGGGATGTTGTCACCACAGAAGGGATCCAATGGGCTCGGAAGACAAGTGAGGGAGCCAAACTCCCTTTCATAATTGAACCTTTTTCCACAATAGCATCATTAATGGATCTTTATTTGTAGGTTGCATCCCTCTTGACCTAATCAATTCTTCACAACTACATTCCAACAGGGGATTAATCTTCAGAAAATAACTTTTGGGCGATCACATTCAAACCAGAGATGACGGTGAATATTTGGAAATCTATAGTGTGGGTGGGCTTTATTCTTCCCACGTGGTGTATCCGTAAGATCTCTAACTACCTCCTTCCCCACGGTAGCCTCACTGAATGATGTGAATTCGGGGTGATTAATGAGGTACAGACACCAAAGCTCATTGCCATATCCTGTCACCAGTATCAAGCTTGAAACAGCAAGAGCCACCTGTGGGAAGGAAAATATGAATAAACTTTACGGTATCTCTAAACTATAAACCCCCAATTTAATCAAAACATTGTTTTAGACTCAGTTCTCTTATATCGATGTACTTTAAATGTAGAAGTCAGTGGGCTTGCTGGTGACTCCTTGTACAGGTTTATACTGTACATTAGCCATCTTCATCCTCACAATTCACCTCCATTTCCACCTCACACACACACACACACACGCACACACGCACACACAGACACACCCTGCTGCTCCCCTTCCTCTTCCTAAATGCCCCTTTCACTTAATATCCCTTATTAAAATCTAAATTCCCCAATCGTCTGTTTGAGTCTGGCTTGTTTCACTTAACATATTGTATTTTACACTCCCTTCTGTTTTTCTGAGAACGAAACCCTTTCCTCTTACACATAGATGAGAATCACATCAATGTATATCATGTTTTTTCAGCCATTCGTACAGTGATCAACAGGTAAGGTTATTCCAATGGCTTATCTATTGCACACAGTGTGGCAATCAGAATGGATGTGCAGGGTCCTGGTTAGTTTTTATTGTCAGTTTGACTGAACCTGGGAAGAAGGAGCCTCAGCTGAAGAATTGCCTCCATCAGATTGGCCGTTGGCCACATCTGTAAGGAATTTATTTTTGATGGTTGATGTGGAAGGGTGTAGCCCACTATGGGGAGTGTCATCCCCTATGAAGGTGGCCCTGGGTTGTATGAGAAGGAGAGAAAGCTGAGTAGGTCATGGATAGCAATCCAGTACCCAGCATTTCTAAGTTGTCTCTGCTTCCATTCCTGCCTCTAGAGTCCTGCCTGAGTTCCTGCCCCAACGTCGCTCAGTAACAGACGGGAACCTAGAAGATAGAGTGAGACAAACTCTTTCCTCCTCAAGTTGATGGCTATGATGAGATTGTTCTTCTTGTTGCCTACTTGTTCTTCACTTTTTTGAAAGTTGTCTCTGTTTATTGTTCTTAGAAAGATGATATTACGTGTTTTCTTAGGGGCTCTCTGTCTCTCTCTGTGTCTCTCTCTGTCTCTGCTTCTGTCTCTCTCTCTCTGTATTTGTGTGTTTGTGTGTATGTATGTGTATGTTTGTGTGTCTGTTTGCGTGTGCGTGTGTGTGTGTGTGTTTGTGTGTGTATGTATGTGTGTGTTTGTATGCTTTGGTATGTATGAGTGTTTCTGTGTGTATGTGCGTATGTGTGTGTGTGTGTATGTATGTGTGTGTTTGTGTGTTTGGGTTGTATGAGTGTTTCTGTGTGAGTGTGTGTGTGTGTGTGTGTGTGTGTGTGTGTGTGTGTGTTTGCTTTCCAGGCTTAAAAAAATCCCCAACGCTGTATATCTCAGCATGTGCCTAGAGAAGGAAGATGAAGGGGAGAAAAGGGGGAAAAATCATGTCCTTTGAGTTAACCCCACATTGAGGTCAGCCATATAGTGGACCAAAGTCACATAATGGCAGAGGAGTGATAAGAGCAGAGAGAGAGTAAAACTCAAAGTGTGAAGGAAAATGTGGTTAAAACTAAGATAGAAGCTAGAAAAAGAAGATGGTGCACTTAGAAAAGTGGTCAGATTTTAAAAAGCTGCCATAAGTTGTTAAGCTCTAAGTACATATAAAAATTATAATGGTAAAGTGGAAGGGAATTACTGGGAAGAGGAAAGGGAGGGTCAGAGTGTGGTGGGGACAGGGGAGGGTTCTGAAAAGAATCCTTTTGAAGATCTGAAGAACTATGTGACACAAAAAATTAAAGTGCCCTGTAATTTACAGGTAAATTCCATCCTTACCTGCATCCAGTATTCTGTCTACCCATATTTCAAAAATAAAATTACCACATCTATTTCATCCTGTTTTGCTCCATTTGATCTAATAAATTCCTTGTAAACAGAAGTGCTGTTAATTTTAAAGACATTTAAAATATGACTGGTCGATATCGGGTTTATCATAAGTTTATCCCGACTTTGGAAGCAGGTCCAGGAGCTAATTTTTTTTCGCTCTTTGCAAAGGATCCATAATTCATGATCGCCATTGACTTCAATACAAGGTATTTAATCCTGTCAAATTCCAGCTTTGTGTGAATAAAAATGTCCGTCCTCTAATTGTGGGTTTTGATAAAGCTAATTTTGGGGTGCTATCCAGTGGCCTGCCTTGGAGAGAGAGCCTACCAATATTTCTGATATGGAGTATGGCTTAAAGATAACCAAAGGAATGATAAGAGCTGGGAAAATAACCACCAAGGATGATGGTGAATCAGAAACCAAAGACTTTTTCAGAAAAATAAAATGCATGAAAAGAGCTACATGGGCAGACTGTGACTCGAGTCATCAGAATATTTGGGTGGGGACTTTACTTTGGGCCTCCACGAGGCTACATGAGATGCTAAAACCTAGATGCTGGAAGTTTCTAAGCGTAACTAGGGAAGGAACTGGACTGAGAGGGCTTCTATGACGTAAGCAGAGCCTGGATGATGTCACAGAGCACTGGGAGGAGGTTGCGCTTCTCTTCCACTTGGAGGCGCTAGACTCCCCTGAAGGTGGTTTCACTATCTTCGCAGCGGGGTGTGAAAGCCAGTTCAGCTCCTGAACCCCACAATTGTTCAACAGCCTTTTGATGCCTGACCGGTTTCAGAAGACAGAATCTGGACGACTAGGACATTTTCTCTCGGTAAATACATTTATGAAGATAACTGGGACCCTTGTATCCCAGAAAGCTAAAAGTTTTCCCTCATACAGTGAGTAACCGTCTGTTCTGATGTCTTCCATGTTTGAGAGGTCGGCGGATGGTCTAGGCTAGTCAGTCTCCAGAGTTTATCATCCTTTGCTAACAATATCTAATCCATAATTCTACTAAAATGCCAAAGCTCCTCTCTGTGCCTGTGCATTTTAGGAGATAATATTTCTTTGGTTTTTTTTTTTTGTTCCTTTGTTTTTTTTTTTTTTTTCAGAGCTGAGGACCGAACCCAGGGCCTTGTGCTTGCTAGACAACTGCTCTACCACTGAGCTAAATCCCAAACCCAGGAGATATTATTTCTAAGTGGCTGTTGTTGCCTACACAAAAGGCTCTTGTTGCGGTCGAAGATGCAACAGCTTCGCGGAATAAACCTGGGTCTGGGTCAGGATGCACAGTACAGAAAGCCAGTGGACTGGTGTGCTGTGTCTCTGGGCAGACACTTGTGGATGTTGCCACATAGTTCATAGTTAGAGGGTAGAAGATGGGTGTGGCCATCCTTCTGGCTCCTTTGCTATCCTTTCTCTGTTCTGCTTGCTTAAAGTGGGGGACAGGGATACTTAATCCCACACTGACCTAGACATTCAAGGAGAGGTTCCTCAGCAGAGGTAAAGTGCCTCGGGCTGCAGAAATGTGTCTGAATATCTTATTCTGAGCTGTAGAGGACCATTTGTTCATTTCCCTTTGAACTTTAGATTTTGATTTTTGAAGCAGGGTTTTTCTGTGGGTAGCTTTGGCTATCCTGGAACTAACTCTGTAGACCAGGCTGGCCTTGATCTCACAGAGGTCTGCCTCCCTCTGCCTCTTGAATGCTGGAATTAAAGGTGTGCTCCACCATTGCCCAGCCCTCCTACGAACTTCTGATTATGACAGAATAAGATTCAGATGCTCAAACCTGTCTACCATCACCTTCCTCACCTGCTCCAAAGTTCTCTTAGACAAGAGCCTTGGTCCAGCGCCCTCCCCCACTCTACCCCCATTGTTCTTGCAGGCACTCACATGACAGCGGCAACAGCATTGTGTCTGGTTTAAGCAGGCGAGCTCTTCAAACCCAGGCCACGGGCAAGTGTGAAGCCTGAACACAGAACGGTAGCCACAAGACAGTGGACCAGGATGCCGTGGCATACCACACGAGGTCTACAGCCATGAAGAAGAGGATGTGTCTGAGTAGGATGAGCACACCATCCTTCCAGGAGCGGAGGAGGAGGAGGCCTTCTCCCCAGGCCCTGGGGAACATTGTGGGCTGCAGAATTTTTCACGGATGGAAGGAAGGTGATGAGCCCGTCACACAATGGAAGGCCGTCGTTCTAGATCAACTGCCAACAAATCCCTCTCTCTATCTGGTCAAGTATGATGGAATTGATTGTGTCTATGGACTGGAACTTCACAGTGATGAGAGGATTTTAAAGCTTAAGGTCTTGACTCCCAAAGTTGTGTTTCCTCAAGTGAAAGATGCCCATCTCGCCAGTGCCATGGTTGGCCGAGCTGTGGAGCATAAATTTGAGGGCAAACATGGTTCTAAGGATAACTGGAGGGGGGTGGTCCCATCCCAGGTGCTGATCATGAAGGACTGGTTTTACATCACCTACGAGAAAGATACAGTCCTATACATCTACCAGCTCTTGGATGATTACGCAGAAGGTAACCTCAGTATCATTTCAGAGAATCCTCCAGCAGAGGTGAAGTCTGACGTTGACAGCGACATCTTAACCGGTCAATGTGTGCAGTTCACCAGAAGCGACGGGTCCAAACAGATCGACAAAGTCATTTACCAAGTTCTAGCCAAGCCTTCTGTGTAGTTCACCAAGTTTGATGGCGACATCCACATCTACGTCTATAATCTGGTGGAAAAGATCCGTTAAGGTGAAATGCACAAAGTGAGGTGGACATAGATGGGTAATTTATAGGATTGGGGGAAAATGTATGTTTTTCTGTGTTTCAGATACCCAAGGGCCTTTGACAACCCCAGTATCTTTTCCAGTTGAATTTGTTTTGCTCTAAAAATTAAAATGTGCGATGTGACGTGTTGTGTGTGAACACTTAGGTGGAGGAGACGGACTGTGGTGGATGGAACATGGAGAGGAAGCCGGAAAGGTCAAGGCTGTGAACAGTAAGTCTAATGTCACGTAAACTAAAACAAACAGGACTGAGCTGGTCTGGTCTTTAGGGAGAGAAAAGAACTGGAGATGAGGCTTAGAGGAGCAGGGATAGCACGGGGGGAAAAAGATGGATGTTTAGGAAGCAGTGGAGAGGGGCCAGAAATAGATAGACTCTCTGAGGTGAAGTTTGAGGAAGAAACAGACAGTTGGGGAAAGAGGGGCAGGTAACAGGGAGGTGGTCTTGGAACTCAAGGGGAAACCCAATAAACTGATCCAAGCAGACTGAGAATCAGAGAAGGTCGGGGAGTGTTTGACTAACGAAACCTAATGAAACCTGTTTCTCATCTGTAGATGTATTATTTTTAATTATGTGGGTGGGGGAAGGGCATGAATAAAGGAGACCACAGAGACAAGAGTAGTCAGGTCCCCTGGAGCTTGAATTAAAGGTGGTTGGGAGCCTTTGGACATGAGCTCAAAGAACAAATCCAAGTCCTCTTTCAAAGCAGACAAGCTCTTAATCCATTGGTCATCTCTCCGGGCCCCTAAAGTCATCTTTTTAAATAAATCCCACCTTCACATGCAGAGAAGAGACCAGGATGAGGGTAAGAAAGATTAAATTGATGTGGATGTGGAAGAAAGACTAAAGAACACATGAGGGAGTAGAGGACACTGAGGGACGAAGGAATTCCAATATGGAGTTCTCAAAAAGTGAAGCAGGAGACCAGGAAGAAGAGAAAGTGTTTAGAATGAGTCGAACTTGGGCCGCATCCATATTGGTCTCTTTGGATCCTTAAAGAACAGCCAAGACATCACTACAGAAGGTGGATGTGAGGTGGAGGCTCCCACGGAGGACATTTTGACGAGGATAACTCAAGAGTAGTGAATGCCAAACTAAGTTTATATCTATCGATTCCTGAAAGTATCATGAAGCCCATTATTTTGTATGATCAGTAAGAAGTAATTTAAAAGGGAAGATGAGGATGCCGTTAGCTTCTCTCAGGTGTTACGTGGATCCTTTGTTTAGCTTCCCTGAGCATGTTAGACTCTGTTGCATCCTGTAATATTTTTTGAGGCCTCTTCTCAATGCCCCTTGATGACCACAAAGAGCTCCTGCACTGGCTTGTCCAGCCTGGCTCTCCTTCGACTGGATGGCTTCCTACACTCCTGTGGGCCCTGTTACCCTATCTAGCCCCATGAAGTTCCCGTCTTTTACTCACATGTGAGCTCATCCTCAGAAACTCTTGATGGTGCCTCCAGTGCAGAAGTGCTGAGCTCTTTCCTATGCCATTTGCCGTGACTTTAAAATACTTTGCGGTTCCTGACCATGTAGCTCTCTCCTCCTGAGAAGCCCCTGTGCACTCCATGGGGTCTCCCTGAGCCACATCTACACTCCAAGAGTGTCTTTGGAGACAAACTTATCATGGACTAATTCATTCTTGTTTCTTCTCTCAAGAATAAGTTTCTCACTGCAGGACTTGAAAATACTTTCTATCGTTGATTAATTCTGCTATTTGGGCGTTTTTATACTGGCTGGTTGTCTGATGGTTTCATTGCAGCAAAAAGACACCATGACCAAGGCATCTTATAAGGGACAACTTTTTTGGGCTTTTTTTTTTTTTTTGGAGCTGGGGACCAAACCCAGGGCCTTGCCCTTCCTAGGCAAGTGCTCTACCACTGAGCTAAATCCCCAACCCCAAGGGACAACATTTAATTAGGGCAGGCTTTCAGGTTCAGAAGTTCAGTCTATTTTCATCAAGGCAGGAATCATGGAAGCGTCTAGGCAGACATGGTGTTGGAGAAGAAGCATATCACCCCCACAGTGATATGCTTCCTCCAACAAGACCACACCTACTCCCACAAGGCCACACCTCCTACTTGTGCCACACTTCCCATGGGACAATCACATTCTAACCACCGCCCTGATTTTATGCCAACGTGACGCAAGCTAGAGTCATCAGAGAAGAGGGTGCCTCAGTTGAGAACATGCGTCCATAAGATCCAGCTGGAGGGCATTTTCTTAGTGATTGGTGGGGAGGGCCCGGGCCACTGTGTGCGGCACCATTCCTAGGCTGGTGGTCCTGGGTTCTATAAGAAAGCAAGCTCAGCAAGACATGAGGAGCAAGACGGTAAGCAGTGCCCCTCCATAGCCAATGCCTTAGTTCCTGCCTCCAGGATCCTGTCCTGTTTGAGTTCCTGTCCCAACTTCCTTTGCTGATGAGCAGCAATGTAGAAGTGTAAGCTGAAGAATCCTTTTCCTCCCTAACTTGCTCTTTTGGTCACCGTGTTTCCTTACAACAATAGGAACCCTAAGTAAGACAATTTCCTATAGAAACAGTGTGTCTAGTAGAGCCACAGACGCTTACCTCATAACCACAAATAGAGACGTATAGACACTTTGTTTTAATTTAAAGGTAAGACTTGCTCATGTACTGACCTGTGACTTTCTAGTTTGCTTCCTTCTCTCCGTGATGAATGCCATGATCAAAACTAACTTGGGGAGGAAAGGGTTATTACCTTACAGGTTTCAGACCATCACTGAGGGAAACCAGAGCAGGAGCTTGAAGCGGTTACAATGAGCCCTGCTTGTTGGCCTGCTCCCTGTCTCAGTCATTGTTCTGTTGCTGTGAAGAGACACCGTGGTCAAGGAACTACTATAATGAAAGCATGTAATTGGAGGATCCCTTACAGTTTCAGACGTCTGGTCCATCATCATGGCAGGGAGCATAACACTGAAGCAACAGAGAGCTACTGCTCTGTAAGCAGAGAGAGAGAGAGAGAGACAGAGACAGAGACAGAGACAGAGACACAGAGACAGAGACAGAGAGAGACAGAGAGAGACAGACAGAGAGAGACAGACAGAGAGACAGTCAGAGAGAGACAGAGAGACAGAGAGACAGAGACAGAGAGAGACAGAGACACAGTGAGAGACAGAGAGATAGACAGAGAGAGACAGAGAGAGACAGAGAGACAGAGAGACAGAGAGACAGAAACAGAGACAGAGAGAGACAGAGAGACAGACTGACAGAGACAGAGACAGAGAGAGACAGAGAGACAGAGACAGAGAGAGACAGAGACAGAGACACAGAGAAAGACAGAGAGAGAGACAGAGAGGGAGGGAGAGAGAGAGGGAGAGAGAGAGAGAATGAGGGAGGGAGGGAGGGAGGGAGGGACAGAGAGAGAAAGAGAGAAACTCTGGGAAAGCATGGGGCTCTTGAAAACTCAAACCCCACCCTTGTGGACACCCCCACTTCCTCCAATGAGGCCCACCTCTTAATCCTTCTAATCCTTGAAAATACTGTCCTTCCCTGTTAACTAAATATTCAAATATATGACTGTGGGAGCCTTTCTTATTCAAACCGCCACACTCCCCATGGCTTGCTCCTTTACTATTTCTTACAGCCTAAAAGGCTATTCTTTTTACACATGACTACTGATGAACTTGCCCACAATGGTGGGCCCTCCCACAACAATCATTAATCAAGAAAATGTTCCATAAACTAACCCAAAGACTAATCTAATGGGGGGAGTTCTTGAATTGTTATCTCTTCTCAGTTGGCTCCAGATTTTCAAGTTGGGGGAAAAAAAGAAAAGAATAACCCAGCACCATAATGTTTCTCTTACTCCATGTAACATCCTCACCACCAGCCACTCTCTTCTCTTAGTGTACAGACCCACTTCCCTGTATGGCAGAACTGAAGAGTAACTACTGTCACCAACATGAATACTCGAGGATATGTGACAAGAAATGAATACATTGTACAGCTCCCAACACCAAGCAACAGCATATTAGTGTGTGCTACACTTACTGGGAGACTGTCAGTCACTGGCCATTTCATGGGTCACAGTAGACCACAGAACCAAAAAGTCACAACCTACATATCGTCTCCTCTCAGCAGGAGACATAGCCCTTTCTCAAAACCCATGAATCTAACTGTAGGCTTAGATTTTTTCAAAACCTGCTTTATTTAGGGTTCTTAAACCTTCTTGCCCACCAACCAGAGGTAGCAGAGAGAGAAAGTTGATAGGAAAAGGGAGAGAGTTGTGGACCTATTTAGAAGTAATTCTTTTGGGTAATTCCAATCTTCATTGGGCAGTACGGTCCAATAGCAAACGCAAAACACGAATCAGTAGCAGTGCCTTGATCTGGCAGAGACCACAAGGCACTAACAAACCAACAAGAAGCAGCAGAAGCAGCCAGAAGCAGCCTGGATAGCACAGGTTCTTTTGTGCATTTCTCATTATGGAACAAAGACCAGCAAAGACCATCGAAGCCTTGCAAGGTGTTGCAATGTAAAGATGTCCTCTCCCTCTCTGTGGGATTACATTTATGTTCTCCGTAAACATCCTGCCCCCGTTCAAGCGTGTGCTCCAGCTAAATAGCACATGCCTTCTCATGTGTCTGCTTCAGCAAAACATCCTCTCCTAACATAGCTTCCAGAAAAACATCCTGTGACACAGTGCGTTTCCAAAGAAACCAAAATATTTCCACTTCATCTAGCCTCATCTCACACTCAGTCAAGACATCACAAAACATATAATGGCCGTCTTGCAAGGGTCCTAGGCCTCAGCTCCATCAGCCGCTGGAGCTTCTGCAATTGCACTCTGTGAAACTCAACCCCTTTCGTGAGCACAACCTTCAGTTATCCCCATAAACATTGTGCTGTCTCCACCTTTGCTCTCAGCCAATAGCTGTCCAACTTCCAGCCAACTCAGCTGTGACCAGAAAAACCCTCATCAAGAAAGTCAATGAATTTGACTTGATTTTTTTTCCCTGGCGGAACGGAATGTTCTCCCTGCATGGTTACCCTGGTGTCTGAGTCATCAGTAATAAAATCCACTACTATTAAGATCAAAGTCACAGGAACTATGACAAATAGCAAATCACCCGACAAGCATCATAGTTGTCCAAGCCTTTTCTGCAGCCTTATTGAAGTATAATTTACATACTTAAAAAATCCATTCATTTTAATTGTGTAATGTAATGATTTGACAGCAAAATCTATAGCTTCCTTATCTTTTTTAGTACTCATTTTCCACTATTTCATACAATATCGAAGTCTATTAAAAACATAGAAGTGAAGTCAGGAGAAAGACCAGAGCGGGAAGCAGGAGGTTCTTGATTTGCTAAGACGACAGATTCATTGGCAGAATCGTCTGGATAAAACCACTTGGGAAACATTGTGTCTTCTCTTAGCGTGCAGCCTCCAGACAAAGAGTTTAAAGGATTAAGTCATGGGTCCTCCTACATCAAATCCGACCTGACCTCTATGGTCAGCATCACTTTTGGCCACTTTCATGTTAATCCCATTCATCACTCTTGCACGTTGCCTAGCAACTCACATAGTTAACAAACTTATTTTGGTTCATGGTTTCACAGGTTTTGGTCCATGGTCACATGACCATGAAAGGGGCACGGTAGAGCTCAACTGCTAACGTCACTGGCATCCAAGAAGCATCAACACAGGAAGAGACCAAGGACAAAAAAACACCCTCCAAGACACGTCCCAAATGACCAAGTCCCTTAATTTCCTATCTCCTAGGTTCCCCCCACCTTCATACACATCCATCAACAGATGACCTCATTGATTACAGCCCACAGGGTCCAATCGATTTTCATAGTCCCACCTTTGAACACTGTACTGGGACAATGTGTATCTTAAACCCATAGGGTAGGGCCAAAAGGTTGTGTCAGAGGTCTAAACGTCACTTCACACTAGAACCAGCTGGGCAGGTTTCTCAACATCCCCTATTTCTTTCCTGGACTGAGCTACACCATGTCTGCATTGCAGCATTTTGTCTGGGGTGAGATACCGTCGGCAGTCAATTGTAAAGACGACCCCCACCATGTGTGTGCTTGAATGTAAAATGGGACATCTATAATATAGACACACACACATATGCACAGACTCACAGAGAGAGGCAAAAAGGGAAGGAGTTGAGTCTTAGGAACCCTCAAGGAAGAGGGAGTGGAAATATAAGATACAGATGTCAGCGAGAACCAGAACAAAGAAGTGTCTTCTGTACACGACAGGACCACTATCCCTCAGCCCTAACTGACAGGAAAGGAAGAGTCAGTTTTCTACAAAGATATAGCTGGTGACAAGCTGGCCAGGCTCCAGGGGCTTGCCCAAGGCCCATGAATTTATGGGCAGCATAAATGACTTGAGTGGGTTATTACATAGGGCAGAAAGAGAGCTTGAATTTTGGAGAAGTGATGAGGTGTGGATGCATCTGGGAGAAGTTAGGAAGAGACGTGAGAAGTAAATTCTATCATTATATAATGTATAAAGTTCTCAAGGAACTAATAAAAGTGGTTTATAAATACCATATCTGTACTGAACACATACAAACCATTTTTCTTGTAATCTAAATAACAGCCCCTCATGATTTAATTTCATTAAGCACCAAAGTAATGCAGAGATTATTTAAAATGTAGGAGGGTCTGGGGAGACGGCAGAGGGGTAAAGCCAAGTGTGTGGTCACACATGCAAACACCAGGGCTTGGTATGGGAACAGGAGGATGACCGTGGCTTCCTGACAGTGAGCCTCACCTCAGGTTTAGCAGGGACCCTGTCACAAGGGAATACAGTAGGTAGTGAAGAAGCAGAGCACACTCTACCCTTCCCCAGCCTCTGCACTTACATGTCTCTAAGCACACACGCACACACACACACACACACACACACATATAAATATGACTAGAGTATACAAGCGGCTTACATAGGTTATATGCAAATGCAGTGTCTTTTTATCCAAGGAACCTGAGGACTTTTAGATCATTGGGAGTCCTGGGGCCAACTCTCAGAGGTCAGGATATATCTCCTTATTGTGCAAACGAATCCTTGGTTGAGTGTGTGTCAGTGACTCCACACAATTCTCCTCCTCTAGGTTCCTGTGTGTCACAGAGAATGATCTGGAAATACTGACACAAATATAAACTAAAGGCTTCGTTGGGGTTTCTAGGCTTGCGTTAAAATCATATTTATCACATTTTATTAAATGGAAGGGAAATCTTCAGCTCCCAGCAACAATAGACTCAGTCATGTTGGCTTCTGTTTTATCCCATTATGCATAGCAATTAATTGCGCATCAATAGCTCCCCATGCTTTGAACTAAATCAGGATGAAGGGATATGTTTAAGTACAGATAAGTAACGCCAATGTGGATAATCAAGTAGAAAGGGGGAAGGTATGATGCCTTTGGCTTATGGGAGAGTGATGGCTTGATTGAAACATGTTATGCAAATAACCCTAAACTCTGAGGAATGAAATGTAACGATAATGTAATGTACAAATGAAATGAAATGTACCAAATGGGATGGACACTCATTACTTGATTTCTTTTAAAAGAAAAAAAAAAAACATACTTTAGGATTTTTAATAATTGTGACCCTCAGAGTTTCAAATACTTGAATGTGTTTGGTTTCCTGTTTGTGGATTGTTTAGAAAGGATTGGGAGTTGTGTTTTTGTTAAAAGATATGTGTCAATGGGAGGTGGGGCCTTGAGATTTCAAAAGCCCACCAGGCTTCTCTCTCTCTCTCTCTCTCTCCCTCCCTCCCTCCCTCCCTCCCTCCCTCCCTCTCTCTTCCTCTCTCTCCCTCTCCCTCTCACTCTCTCTCTCCCTCTCTCTCTTCCTCTCTCCCTCCCTCTCCCTCTCCCTCCCTCTCCCTCTCCCTCTCTCTCCCTCTCTCTCTCTCTTCCTCCCTCTCCCCCCTCTCCCCCCTCTCCCTCTCCCACTCCCTCTTCCTCTCCTTCCCTCCCTCTCTCTCCCTCTCCCTCTCTCTCTCCCTCTCTCACTCTCTCTCATCTGGGGAGCAGGATGTGAGCTCTCAGGAACTACTCAGCCAGGCCTGCCTGCCTGCCAGCCTGCTATCATGGTGTCTACCACGATGGTCCACGGATTCACCTTCTGAAACTGTAAGACCACAATTAAATGTTTCCTGTCATGAATTGGTTTGGTCACGGTGTCTCTTCACAGCAATAGAACAGTAACTAAGGCACACATCTTCCTGTGTATTTTTCTAATCCTTGTGTATTTATTTCATTAAAGTTACTTGTTGTCCATTGAACAGTTTTATGAATAAGTTTCAAGTTTGAAGACAAATAGTGAAAAATAGGAGTGGCACTGCTAGGGGGTTTGGCCTTGTTGGAGTGGGTGTGGCTTTGTTGGGGTAGGTGTGTCACTGTGGGCGTGGGCTTTAAGACCCTCACCCTAGCTGCCTGGAAGCCAGTCTTCTAGCAGCCTTCAGAGGAAGATGTAGAACGCTCAGCTCCTCCTGCACATGCCTGCCTAGATGCTGCCATGCTCCTGCCTTGATGATAATAGACTGAACATATGAACCTACAAGCCAGCCCCAACTAAATGTCCTTGTAAGACTTGCATTGGTCATGGTTTCTTTTCATAGCAGTAAAACCCTAAGACATACATACATATATACATATACATATACACCTAGGTATACACACACACACACACACACACACACACACACACACACACACCATTTACAGGGATTTTAGATCTAGCAAGGGCCCCTGCAGTTTCACTGGTCCATCTGATACACGTGTTCCTGGAACATGTCTCTCTCTCTGTTTCTTGTTCTAGGAAGTACGTGGACAACATCTGTAGATTCACTTCATTTTGATTTATTCTCCTCTTCAGCCTTAGAAATCTCAACTTACAGAGAGGGGAAGATGGGAACTTGTTTCGATAGCTCTTTTTGTCTGTGGGGAGCTTACATATCAAGTCACAAAAGAAAATAAATATAACAAGAAATAATAATACACATCCAAATCGTGATGGGATGTTCATATCCGTTCCCCTTAATGAATGTCAACTTTGGAAATTGCAGTCCACAATGAGATGAGACTTTTGAAAAATCCTAATTCTCAGGCAGGCTTTGGTATTTCTCTTTCCCTGAAAAGGAAAACCACTAGAAAAAGACAGACAGTAGGTTGCTTTTGTCCACAAATCGAATCAGAAGGATTTGATAATGAGCATAGAGGGGGCTCACCCCATGTTTACCAAGAATAAAGAATATGGGGGCGGGGGAGACATCTAGAGAACAGTTGGTGCCTTATTGGTATTAAAAAAAAATCCAGAAGTCAAGAAATAATATTTGACAAAAGATAAAACTAGGTTTTCATTAGGCAGAACTGTTTTTAAAATAGCCTTCCTTTCAGTCATGGAAAGAGGGGGGTGGAGCAGGTCACTCGTAGATAACTAAAGTCATTCCCATCAAAAAATTAAGAACTGTGGATTTTAATGGACTTGAATAAAATTAGAAATTTTAGCTTTCAAAGTGGAAAAATTGTGTTCCAGAGAGAGAGAGAGACAAAGGAGTGTCCAAACTCATACTTGATTGTTTCAATAAATCTACTGGTAACTCATGTGTTTGTTGATATTAGGATGAAAACGCAGGTTGGATATCTCAACTTAAGAGTTTAACATGTGGGGCTAGGGATTTAGCTCAGTGGTTAGAGCGCTTGTCTAGGAAGCGCAAGTTCCTGGGTTCGGTGCCCAGCTCCGTAAAAAGAACCAAAAAAAAAAAAAAAGAGAGAGAGAGAGAGAGAGAGAGGGTAACGTGTGTGAATAGCTGCCAGTGAAAAGACTTGTCCTCGGATTTCTCAAAAGGCATGAAAAAGCCGCCGTGGAGTTACTGGATTTTGTTTCAAAGACTTTAGCTCCTTGTCTGCAGGGATGCAGGGCCTCAGAGGAAGGGCCTGAGACCTCCTAAGAGGTAGCATCCAACACCTGAGGCCATGCGCACAGAGGGACGTAACCTTTCTCAGAAAATGGAGCTACAAGAGCTGACAAATGAAGGCAACACATCGATCAAATCGCTGTAGTAGAACGACGGCAGCCAGTTCACAGAGCGAGGCAGCTGTCAGCGACTCGGCCAAGAACTAAGAGGATTTGAAAAGATAATAACCACACAGAGTTCACAGAAGCCACTATAGACTCATGGCGTCTGCGAATTTAATCCATGTGCTTTGGGCAGAGAAAACAATCCAAACCAGAGATCCCTCTTGCTCAGCCCGACGGAACGCTGTGCCGTGCGGCGGACGTCCCATGTCAAGGACTCAACCTAGATGCCTGAAGCGTGTGAGAACCCGGAATTACGTCATTTCAGTGCTGACACCAGAAATGGCTCAAGTCTGCACCTTCATTGGAAGGAGAAGAAATAAATCACACAGCACCGGAAGTAATCCTCGTCAGGGTCTGTGTGAGGTCGGAAGTGATGATCAATCAGTAAGCACTGCCTACACGTGTCAGGTGAGCCCACACAAATGAGGAAATGATTTTTAAGTTTAAACACAATTTCTAATAACTAGTAACTTTTAAGTGTCCAGTTTTAGCACAAGCTTCCAGATTCACAAGCTTCACTGAACCTGGTGAAACATTTCCTACTCTCCTAGGAATCCTAGACGTGAGAGGGCACCAAGGCAGCCTGGGCAGCCCACCTCAGTCTCCATACAAAGTGCACTTTGCAGGCTAACACCCACACGGCTAGTCTGCAGTTCACCAATCCTGGTCTTGAAGGCATCGAAAAACAGGAGACGCCCTCCCTGGTAGAGCCACTGTCTCTGGTTCCTGCCTTCTGGAGGCTCCACGGTCATTCCACCCTTAACTCTGCACCATCCTGTTGACAAGTGTCTGGGCTTTATCTTTGACTTTGGAGTATATTTTAGTCCTTTAGATCTCTCTCTCTCTCTCTCTCTCTCTCTCTCTCTCTCTCTCTCTCTCTGTGTGTGTGTGTGTGTGTATTTGTGTGTGTGTGTTTGTGTGTTTTTGTGTGTGTGTATTTGTGTGTGTGTTTGTTGTGTGTGTGTATGTGTGTAAATGTTATAAAGGTTAATAAAATGAAAAAGTTTCAGGTTCCAGTTAAAATTTAAATAGATTCTTTTTTTAAAGCTTTATTCATTTATTCCATGTATGTGAGAACACTGTCACTGTCTTCAGACACAACAAAAGAAGGAATCAGATCCCATTACAGATGGTTGTGAGTCACCATGTGGTTGCCGGGAATTGAACTCAGGCCTCTTTGGAAGAGCAGTCAGTGCTCTTAACCACTGAGCCATCACTCCAGCCCTAAAATAAAGTTTCTTAAGAGAGCAGTTTAGGGTGGGAAGCAATAAAGATGCCCCATTTATGGATGAGCACTCAGTCTCTTTAAACTCCTGGGACTCGGGAAGCATCTTGGACAAGGAGGTGGGAAGAGTGTAAGACCCAGAGGGTGGGAAGAAGGGCTGTGGTTTGCTGCCTTCAGGACAGGACGTGGCTGCTGCAATCGTGAGCTCACAGCAGCTGTGGTCACCTGAATTTTGAGGGATGGTTATTGGCAGGGAATTTGGGGAGAGCAGAGGGTGAAATGGAAGAGTTTATGGCCATGTTTCATTGTATATATGTATAAAATTCTCAAGGATAAACACAATTTATTATTTAATAAAAATTTAGACTGTTCGCTCTAGCTACGTAATATAAGGCTGTATGTGTCTAAAGAATTCAAATATTGAACATAAATCAAACCAATTGACTGCCTTATTATTCAAGGAGCATATTATACGTACTTAATATAATGTACTTTCTCCCTCTTTTGGTCGCTTTCTATCTCTTGTCTCTCTGTCTCTCTGTCTGTCTCTCTCTCTCTCTCAAACACGCACACACAAACACACATACACACTCACACATGCAGATGCACACTTTCATTATTTTTATGTCAAGGTGTCAAAATTCATGACACAATCAATATGAAGGAATAGAGGATTGTTAAGGGCCCACATTCACAGTCATTGGGTTCAGACTGTCGGGGCAATGACCACATGGCAACAGTGTATTGATCTGTGTCACTGAGAGCCTGCATGAGCCCTGATTATATTTGGGTGGATCAGGCAGCCAAGAGTTCGGTCTGAACCAGCCAGCTCCCTCCTTCCTGCCCCAGTGACCTACTTCTGCTAGGGCACAACCTGAAAGATTAATCCACCTTCTTAGACAGAGCCATCAGCTTGAGACAAAGTGTTCCCACAGCTGAGACCCTGGGGAAAAATCACGCTCAAGCCCTAATGACTCTGAGCCAGGCAAGTGCGAAATGTTTTGTGAAAACAGTTCAATTTCAGTTCTGTAAACAGGACAGGGAGAAACCCTTTGATATGGATTGATTTAGCCTTTAGCTTACAGAATGCACCCCCAAAAGGTACATAGTGTAGAAAATGCACAGTTTTCTATGTAGCAAGCATGGCGCTGAAAACAACACACTAATGAAAACAAAATGCAAAGAACTGGGATATATAGTGACAATTCCAATCGTCAGTGTGAAAGGCTCTTTTATTGATATATGTGAGCTGTCATTATTAGTTCCCTACTGGGTTGATTTCACAAGGAAAGGAAATCGCGAGCTCTGCCTATCCCATCGACCACGGAGTCATTCATCTCGGTGTTAGGGGCTCCCATCTAGGGATTAATCATCAGGGTTTGACAACAAAATCCATCGGCTCAATACATGAGGCTTTAGCGGAGAAAGTGAGGTTAAAAGTATGTAATGCCCTTTAGTGTCTTCTCTGCCAGTCTGTTGCATGCATGCCTTGTTGTTGACTATTGTAGTTGGTGGTGGTTGTTGTGCTTTTAAATATGAAATGTTGAATGCAAGGGCAAGTGGTAGGGATCCGATAGATCTTTGCATCCTCACTCTCCTTCCCATCTCGCGCTATGTCTCCCAATCCTCAGCTATCATTCATATACACTGATACAACCCAAATATACTGAAACAAGGTGAAATCAAGACACTGAAACAACTCAAATATACCGAAACAAGGTGAAATCAAGACACTGAAACAACCCAAATATACCGAAACAAGGTGAAATCAAGACACTGAAACAACCCAAATATACTGAAACAAGGTGAAATCAAGACACTGAAACAACTCAAATATACAGAAACAAGGTGAAGTCAAGACACTGTAACAACTCAAATATACCAAAACCAGGAAAAGTCAAGATGCACTTGCCATCTCTAATTTGTGTTTGCATGTTGACCGTAATCGTCTGGTAAGCCTTAAAAACCACACGATGGGTCTTAGTAGGATGGGAGGGTGAAACGGCTTGCTGCCTAAGCAGACCCGAACTCAGATCCCAGTCACCATGAAACAGGAAGGGGAAACCTGTAACCCCAGAGCCAGCAAGAGGGAACAGAGTCACTAAGGTCTGCTGGCTTCCAGCCCGGATGAAAATATGAGAGTTTGGGGTCAGGCAAAGACACCACCTATCTTAGTTAGGGCTCCACTGCTGTGAGGAGACACCATGACCAAGGCAACTCTTAATAAAGGAAACATTTAATTGAGGCTGGCTTACAGTTTCAGAGGTTCAGTCCATTATTATCATGGTGGGAAGCATGGCAGAGTCCAGGTAGACATGGTGCTGGAGAGTGTTCTATATCTAAATCCGAAGGCAGCCCAGAAAGAGACTTGCAGCCACAGGCAGCCAGGAAGAGCATCTCTCTTCCTCATTGGGCCGAACTTGAACACTAGGAGCCCTCAGAGCTTGTTGTTGATCTGGTAACCAAGTGATGTTGTACATTCTGTCCAATCTATTTCTCAAATTAAAAATAAGCACCGCAGTCACCCGGTTTAAACCCTCAAATGTTTCCATGTCACTGAGGGTAAGTTGGAAAGCCCCTCTGTTGAAGTCCCTCTGTTGATAGACAGATGCTGTTCCAGAAAGACCAAAAGCTATGACACACCATCCCGAGCCTGGGAAATCATAGGTTTAGCTTCTTGTGTCTGTAAACCGAACAGAAAACAGATAGTGGCCACCTTCCCTGCTTCTCCAATTTCTAGTCATTAACAAATTTTTAAGCTCCTGTTAACCACCTTAACCACAACACACTCTGATCTTCATAAGACTGATGGCACTCAAGCAGTGCAAGCCACCAGACAGAGGACAGAGGTAACAAATCCAAACATCCACTGCAGTTCCCAATTCAATTGCTTTCAGAAGCCTTGTCAACCTTCACTCAAATCAGGTATCACGTTTCTATCATTACCTACCCTTTAATTGTCAAAACATTTTCACATCTAAGTTCTTTCTGTTAAAGGGGTGGGGGACTTCTTTCTACTTTATGAGCCATTTACTGTAGTGTTTTTACGTAGAGAAGAGGACAATCCAGTCGACATTTACTATAATAGGTGAATGATGTATGCATGAGGCTGTCCCTTTTTCTCCAGTAACTATAATCCTATATGCCTTTTCCATGCAGGACGTAGGAAACGAATCTTCTAACCCATCCTTCCTTTCTAATTCAGGAGTTCTCATGATCACTCTTGCATCTACCTCCTACCAGATCAGGAAGACTGAACACGATCCCTTCTGCCATTATGGATGAGACCCCACTGTGGGCTGGAGAGATGGCTCAGCAGCCAAAAGCACTGGCTGCTCTTGCAGAGGACTCAGGTTTGCTGTCTTCCACCCACATGGCAGCCCCCACACATCTGTAACTCCGGTTTCAGGAAAGACCTTCTGCTGGCTTCCCTGAGCTCCAATCATGCCCAAGGTACATATACATGCATGCAAAAAAGCACAGCTACACATAAGATATATATATATATATGTATATACATATATATATACATATATATATACACACATATATATATGTGTGTGTGTGTGTGTGTGTGTGTGTGTGTGTGTGTGTGTTTCTGTAAGCCTTAGAAGACAAGGAGGAAAAGGAAAAGAAGAAGGAAGAAAGAGAAGTGAAGTAGGCAGCCCTGTGAAAGCCACAAAAACAGTGCACTCGATTTATTTATTTACTTTATTTATGAGTACACTGTAGCCATCTTCAGACACACCAGAAGAGGGCATCAGATCCCATTACCGATGGTTTTGAGCCACCATGTGGTTGCTGGGATTTGAACTCAGGACGCTTAGGAAGAGCAGTCATTGCTCTTAACCGCTGAGCTATCTCTCCAGCCCCTTGATTATTTTAACTTTGTAGTCCATAAGTCCGAGCTCTTACTTTGAAGGAAAAGCCGGGAGTGTGTGTGCACACTGTATATTTTTAATCCGGTACTGATGTGTAGAGACAGGTGGATCCTGGGGCTTGGGGGGCCAGCCTTTCTAGCCTAACTGGTGAGATCCAGGACAATGGGAGACCTTGTTTCCGATGATGTGGGTGGTGTTCCCGAGACTGACACCAGTCTTTCAGCCTCCACAAACATGTGCACACGACCGTGAGTACACGTGATGCATACATTACAAAATGAAAAGTGAAACGTGGAAATTCAATAAAGAAAGCTCCTTTCTAGCTGGTGGGGTACAGAGAGGATTGCTTCTATTTACTGTAGTTATCTCTGAAGAGGAAGTCAATAAATGACTCAGACAAGAGACTTTGAAATATCAGCTGCCAACCCATGGCCCAGACCTCCTCTCTGGCTGCAATTACCTTCTTAACATGGCTCCACATTGTCTTCTGGGACCCAGGCTTCCCCTTCCCCATGGCTCTGCCCTACTTTGAGCCTAAGAACCCAAAGAGCTAGCCAAGAAAGGAGGGGAGAAAGGACACGAAGGGTTGGAGAGGAGGCTGCCAGTAATCCAGTCATATATACAGACCATTGCATTGGCACTCAGTCCACAGATGCCAGGCAATATCACTGAGCTGGATGCCCAGGAGGAAAGGCAGGGTTAATAATCAATTAGGTGGCAGTCTTTACCACAGTAAGTTCAGCTACCTGTAAACACAGTCAGAAAACAGAAGAAGATGACACCTGTCTGTGAACTGTGAACTCCTGAGAGCATGTGCATGCTTGTGTAGAAGGACTGTGTGTCTCTGTGTGTGTGCGCATGTGCTATGTTATTTAAGCTGGGTTTCTTTTTTTTTTATTTTCATATATTATTAGTCCCGGGACTAGTTCATGACTTAATAAATCTTACCAATATTTCTTCCCTGTGCCTGTTAGCTCTGAAAACCCCTGCTGGTCACCCAACGATGTGCTTTACCTTGTCAATTATTTCAGGGGACTTCTGGGTGAGACCCTTTCCGTGAAGCCCAAGAGACAAGAAGAGAACAGAACCCAACCTGGGAAAAGAAAGCAGGTACAACTTTGTCTGAAATGAATCGCTGTGGGCGAGCGCGCGGATAAGAGAATGTAATGTGAGAACTGAGCACAAGCTCGACACACAAAATGAGACATTCAACCCCACACAAACCCCCGCCAAAAGGTGCCTGCGGGTTTAGGCTTAAAAGTACCTTCCACGGAGAGCCCAAAGGAATCAGTACTGAGTCTGTTGGGACATTGCGGAGAATAGAAAGCCTTATCTCCGCTCTCAGTAGAAGAGACGTCAGTAAAATGGGTTACGGATGTGTAGGGCTATTGGAAGAAGCAGATTAAAAGAAAAGAACTTGACTCATCGGCTTTGATTCGAAATCTTTATTATCACAAATGGTGGTTATTAGATAAAGATGCCTCACACATCCTCCGTTCAGTCACAATGGCACTTTCAGCCCATTTCAGCTGGTTATGTGTTCATGCTCTCTCTCAGGGCTAGGTAGTAGCAAAACTTGATGTATGGCCATTATCTGAAGCCTGGCCCAGAAAGATAATGGCCCAAGGTTTACAAGGCATGTGGGAACGATCAATTATACCCCCAAATCTGACAGCACAGCAGAACCCCAACACTGGATGGGAGGAAGAGGAAGAGAGATGAAATTGTCTTGGATACCTCCCTCTTTTTGCCGGTCAGAAAAAAAATCTTTCTTCAGAAGATGTTTGGTGTGTCTCAGTGAGTCTTCTGATGCACCTCAACACCAGTGACGTGCACAGAACAAAGCTAGCAAGACTGATTCAAATTAATCAGGAGCCCTCCATGCATTAAAGGATAGAAAACCAATTATACTAATATCCAAATGAAACTGGCAATTTGCAGTGAGAATTTTGGTGTTTTTAAAAACATAGAAATATTATAAGACTATGTTTTTGTTTTAATCCAGGCTGTGGGGTATGGGGTTGCTTCCAATTCTCAACAATGGCTGACTATGATTTGCCTTGTGCTCTAGCAGGGGCGTGATTTTGCGACCAACAGATAGATTTTGCACGTGTGTAACATTTGGAATGGTGGAGACTTTTCAGAGAACATATAAATGCTAGAGCCCCATAGGAGGCTGATCTGATCTGTGACATACACTAGGTACACTGATAATTGAAGGACATTTTCTGATCTGTGACATAGAGTATGTACACTGATAATTGAGGACATTTTCTCATCTGTGACTTAGACTAGGCAGAATGATAATTGAGGACATTTTCTCACCTGTGACATAGACTAGGGTAACTGATGATTGGAGGAATTTTTTTTTGATCTGTGACATACTGTTCTTCTGTCTCTTGCCAGAGTATGTGTGTGCAATGGAAACCTCTCTCACTTATTTTTCTGCATTTCAGGAAGGCAGTTGCCCTATGATGTTTAGACATAGCACCTCCTCTGATGTGTGATGTGCAGTGAGACATTTCCAAAGAGAATCACTGTGACTTGGGTTGACAAGCAATCACCTTCTGCTACAGTCAACCATTCATAATCTAGCATGTCGCCTCGGCTCTTCCAATGCACTTCAGAATGTGGAATTTATTTTTATACAAATGGCCAGCATTGTAACTACAGTTCATGACTTTCTTTATTCTGTCATTAGACTCGGGACAAGATTTTAGATTTATAAGGTATGTTTCAGTCTAGGTCAGAGAAGGTCTTTTATGTCAACTATAATATCAGGAACTTCCAAATCTACATGTAAAATATGCATTGGGTTAAGGAACCCAATGAGCCTTTTATTATTTTGATCATTCGTACAAAGAATGTCTGTTCCAACTAACTGATACAGACATGAATCGCACTGTTATTGTGTTGTTTCAGTGTCCCCTACTGCATTGCACCTGGACAGAGGTTTCACAATAGTCCAGTTCTGTAGCAAATCACAGTGTTGCATCTCAAATACAAAAGAATCCCCATCCTCTCTCCTTGAGTTTCTCACTATCAAATTTTGTGATCTATTCTTCAAATCAATATTTATTGTAGGCCAATTATTTACTGAATTCATCTTAAACATTTCAGCATTTTAAAATATAACCTTTATAAAGAAACAGAAGGGCAGAGGATGTTACCATTTGGTAATTAAAAAAACAATAAACGTAAAAATATACATAATGAAAAACAGGACATAAATATTTCTAACCATGCAACTTAGCTCTGATATGTCCTGAAATGATCACCACTATTTTTATGTCAAATATTTATTTTTATTTATTTCTCAATATGTTATGCCATGTTTTATATTTCTGATTATGTGGAATCAGAAATAGAATGTATTATTCTTTAACTCCAAGGAAATAAAATAACTTACTTTCTGAAACATAACCCTGAATATTCTACATTTTCATGAGGAATAAAATAGCATATAGGTAAAATTATTGTGTCTGTATGTAGATTAGAAATTAAGTCTGTTATAAATATAAAGTTGGGACAAGAACTTACCTTACTGTGAAAGGCAAACTAAGCTTGAGTATCTCCTCTGAACTAAGATGCATCATCATCCTTTCTCATCTCTAGTTCTGATTTATAGACACCATTGCTTGATTTTTCATGTACGGACATGAAAAAAAGTGAAATTAGTGTCTCAGTTGTTTTTTTCTTAATATAAACTATGTAGACATCCTGGAAAATATACTGATACATTTAAACTTCACATCATTTCTTTAGTGGTAAATTAATTTGCTTTTAAAAGAAATGTTGGAAGGGAATTCAAATGGATTTAAGATAAGAGTAACTGCTGTGCAAGTTTCATGACATCATTGGGTCCATGACTCGATGCTGGAAAGTTGGATTCTAGTTATCCACCTGTGAAGTGTAACATATAAATGTTCAGACATATATGCAAATAAACATAGAGATGCACACATTCATACATGAAGGCACACACACTACAAAAAATATATAATTTCAAAGGTGGTTTTGTTTTGTTTTATTTGCTTTGCTTTGCTTTCATTTACTAGTAATGACACATGTCTTTAGTTATACCATAAAATCTGAGAAAGGGCTGACAAGTAGGAGGCCAGAACTTCACATGTGAGAGCTTCAGAGCAGTTAGTCCAAGTTTAACATGAAAAACGTGAGAACATTTCTCAAAATCCTAAGAGCTTGAAATAAGTCAGGGCCTTCCTGGCACACAGTTGGTTGTGTCTTTGATCTTCATAACTGAATTTTTTCATTCAAATTTCAGGTACTTCTCTATTGAATGATTTTCAAATAAGCAAACTGTGATTAGTTTTTAGAATTCGTTTTGTGTTCAAATGTAAAGCTCCTAAACTCTAACCTTTATCTCTGACTTTCTAAACCAGAAAAAGCATAGGAACATTTGATATATCTGGCCTTATATGTTGTGTATATTCATTTTAAATGGCTTTCTTTTATATCATTATAGTGTTCCTGGGATTTACAGATTACCTCCTTGGAATATTAGCAGATACAAACTTAGAACCTTTGGGTCAGACTTTCACAGGTTCTTTCACGCAATTTATCATTCCTCTTTCAGGTGAGATAAGGACCTGTTGCTGAGCTCTGGCTAAGACTGTTGTGGATTACAATAGTGTCAACATCCTTCTCCAATGTGAAGCCATACATGTTCCCTAAACACATTCCTGAAAGATAGTTTCCATAATTCATGGAGTTTTCATTAGATAGCTACATTCTTTCATTTTTGAAGGATGTATTTGAAGACTATTCTGGCATTTATGTCAATTGCTATCCCTCTTTCGTGGGAAATTTCTGTTTCTTTTCTGGATGATTCTAAGAACTATGTTTCTACTATCGCTGGGTTCAGTTTGGTCACCTGGGTTCAGATTTCTTTTTATTTATCATGCCTGAAATTTGTTTGGTTGAGGATTTTATTGTTCTCATTCTACAATTCCTTCATTGTTATGCCTGCAAACTTTTCTCTTCTTATTTTGAATATTCCTCCTTTTAGTCTTCTGTAGACTCATGGGTCTTACACCTGCATGGAGCCTGGGTATTGCACATCACGATTTCACGTGTATGAGCTGTTCTATAGAGCTATTAGTTTTCAATGTCTAAGAGTATAGATTCTAGTTTTTGGTATTTATGAAATTTGCAGAGATCATAACTTCTAGAAAACCATGATATCCTTACCTTTTCAATTTTTAGTTTTTCTGGCATGATTAAATTAAACAATTTAAAGAGAATAACAAGCATAAGAAAAATGTATATTGTGAACATATTTCTGCAAGAAATTTGCTAAAATCTGTATCCCATCTCTCTTGCACTGGACACCATTGGGCAGATCTTCTGGGTCTGCTTATTCTCATGCTCTTCTATGTCAGCTGCTTCTCTGTCCTGAAAGTCTGTCCTGGAGAATCTCCATGCCTCCTCCCACTCTGTACCTTTGTCCAAGCATCCTGAAACTCCTGCTCTGTCTGTCCTGCCTAGACACTGGCTATCAATATCTCTATTTTCCAATCAGAACCAACTGAGGCAGGGTCCCTGATTCATAAGTTTAGGACAGTATGAGAAGCATGAGAATAAAGTCAACTACAATATCTATTTGTATGTGACTTTCTGGGAACAATATTTCCCAAACAAGGAAGAGATACCTGTTAAAGTACTAGAATCAAAGAAAATATCAAGTAGACACATAATAATAATAATAACAATAATAAAAACAGTAAATATTAATAATAATAGAATTAATATAATAAAAGTGATGATAAAATAATAATAAGTATAATTATAATAATTATAATAATGAATAATAATAAAAATAAAGTCATCATCATCATAATTGTCATCATCAAAGCCTAATGAAGAGAGAAATAAAAATACAAAAACTGTGAAGAAAAAAGACTAAGTCACACGTAAAGCTGATCACATGAACTAACACCTGAATCTTCAATGGATATTCTAAAATATAAATGGGCTTGGATCACCTTTTAAACGTTTTCAAATAATACAGATACTACCCTAGAATTTATTATTGAGGAAATGTATCAATTACATCAACAGAAGAGGAGAAATTTTACATAGCATAATCACCAGGAAGCCATGTCTCTTCTTTTATCTAAAAATGGGAAACCGCATTCTGAAAATAAGGGATATTCTCAAGAGGACAGTGTTGGTAAATAACCCTGTAGTAATTCTTCGGAAGAGGGAAAAAGTATGTGGCAACAACAAAATAAAAAAGACCAATGAATACTCCTCCGTAATAACGCTAACCATAGGGATTTAGCTCAGTGGTAAAGCGCTTGTCTAGCAAGTGCAAGGCCCTGGGTTCGGTGCCCAGCTCGAAAAAAAAAAATAACGCTAAGGATTAACTGTCCGAAACGAATAATATACAGGCTATCAGTTTGTATAAGAAAACATGATTATTTCTCCTGCATCTAAAATAGTACATTTGTTTTAGATACAATTGCATTCTCCTGTTTAGAATGCAATTCCCCACATTTCTTTTTTTCTTTTTTCTTTTTTTTTCGTAAGTATATTTATTGTTCATTAAATTTTTTATAAAGATCTTGAAGATTTACTGTTTAATTGTAAGTATACAATTTTCATGTAAATGTATTTTTTCTTTTTTGGCGGGGACATGTTCCCGTCCCCATCATCCGCCCATTACCGCCCTCCCCCCAACATTCACGTTCACTGGGGTTCAGTCTTAATAGGAACGAGGGCTTCCCCTTCCACTCGTGCTCTTACTAGGCTATTCATTGCTAACTATGAGGTCAGAGTCCAGGGTCAGTCCATGTATAGTCTTTAGGTAGTGGCTTAGTCCCTGGAAGCTCTGGTTGCTTGGCATTGTTGTTCATAAGGGGTCTCGGGCCCCTTCAAGCTCTTCCAGTTCTTTCTCTGATTCCTTGAATGAGGGTCCTGTTCTCAGTTCAGTGGTTTGCTGCTGGCATTCGCCTCTGTATTTCCTGTATTTTGGCTGTGTCTCTCAGGAGAGATCTACATCCGCTTCCTGTCAGTCTGAATTTCTCTGCTTCATCCATCTTGTCTAATTGGGTCACTGTATATGTATGGGCCACATGTGGGGCAGGCTCTGAATGGGTGTTCCTTCAGTCTCTGTTTTAATCTTTGCCTCCCAATTCCCTGCCAAGGGTATTCTTGTTCCCCTTTTAAAGAAGGAGTGAAGCATTCACATTTTGATCATCCATCTTGAGTTTCATTTGTTTTAGGCATCTAGGGTAATTCAAGCATTTGGGCTAATAGCCACTTATCAATGAGAGCATAACATGTGTGTTTTTCTGTGGCTGTGTTACTTCACTCAGGATGATATTTTCCATTTCCCTCCATTTCCCTATGAAATACATAAAGTCATTGTTTTTGATAGCTGAGTAGTATTCCTTTGCATAGATTTACCACCTATCATAAGGCAATATTTTATATGCTAGAAAGTATACTTTTGGGAGAACATTATTTTGTATATTTAATTCATCCGTTTTCATTAATTTTATCTGAAAGAATATTATTTGCTAATATGTTTAAATTATAGGTAACTGTGTGTGTGTGTGTGTGTGTGTGTGTGTGTGTGTGTGTGTGTGAGTGTGTGTTTGATAATTCAACTCTAATAGGAACAGGAAAATGCTTTAGTGATAATGATAATTTATGGGCACTGAGAATTTTTGTATATACTTTATATATAAGAAAATATATTATGTATATTTTTGCAAAGCACTGTTTAGATATGTATACTAAATTAAGCCTTCTATTTGCAGTTTTAGCTTTTTCCAACACTAATTTTATCTTATTAGGTGTCTAGAAAGAAATACATGGAAGCATGAATCATCTCAACTTCAAATGTAGGTACACTCAATGTTCTGTCTTCCTTTTAAACATGATTGTTCATCTTTGGTCTATAATATATATATTTAAATTGCTCTATTTATATTAGAAATGTGTGCTACATTGTATATATGCATTCATTGATGACTTCCTTCTGTGAACAAATTTTAAGAATAAATGACTTCTGTACATTATTATAATATCTAAGATCATTGAGATTTTCCGAAATCAAATACCATAATGCATAAATATAAGAATCATTTCCAGTCTGTGGCTATTAACAAAAATTTAATAAAAAAACTCCTATAAACAAATTTTGATATTATCCATGAAAGTTTCTTCAAGGAGTTGTCCAACTTTTAAAAAAGGGAAGTCACCAATTATGTCAATACATTTTTCATTCTATATTCCTTTAAATTGTAAAATACATTTTTATTTATATAAGTCATAACAACAAGGGAAATATTATATAAACAGCAAAAGAGACCTAAGGAAAATAGTACCAAACTCTAATATTTGGATCAATATCAGAAATGGGAAATGATAATTACTGTATTATTAATTTAATGAGACAAGATATCACTTTTATTTAATAATTTTTCCTGAATATTTTATGTATTTATATTTCAAATGTTATTTCCTTTCCTTTTTCTCCCATAACATCCCTGCTCGTCTCCTGTGAGGATGTTCCAATTCCCACCAATCAACTTCAACCTCAATTCTCTGGCACTACCCTACATCGGGGATACAAGCCTTCACAGGATTAAGGGGTTTTCCTTTCAATGATGTTTGAACAAGCAATCCTCTGCCACGTATGTGGCTGGAGTCATGGGTTCCTCAATCTGTACTCACTAGTGGGTGGGTTAATCCCTCGAATTTCTGGTGTGTCTGGTTGGTTGATATTGTTGTTCTTCCTGGGGTTTTGCAAACCCCTTCAGCTCATTAAGTACACTCTCTAACAACTTCATTGAACCCCCTTGTTCAATCCAATGTTTAGCTACAATCATCCTCACGAGTGTCAGCAGGGTTCTGTCAGAGTCTCTCAGGAGACATCCATATCTGACTCCTGTCAACAAGGACTTGGTGGCATCAGCAATAGTGACTGGTTTGTGTGACTGCATATGGGATAGATCCACACATGGGGTAGTCTCTGGTTGACCCTTTCTTCAGTCCCTGCTTAACTCTTTATCCTTGAATTTCCTACCATGAATATTTTTTATCCCTTCTAAGAAGGAATGTAACATCTGCATTTTGGTCTTCTTCCTGTGTGGGCTTCACATGACCTGTGAATTCTTTCTTATGTATTCCACACTTTTGGGCTGATACACACTTCCAATAAATGTATACCATTTGTGTTCTTTTGTGACTGGGTTACCTCACACAGAATGATAATTTTTGGTCTATCCTAAGAATTTTATTCAAACATTGTTTTTGATAGGTTAGAAGAACACACGTGTGTAAATATTTCATTTATCCATTACTATGTTGAGGGACATCTGGTTTCTTTTCAGCTTCTGGCTATTATAAAAAAGAAAGGTTGCTCTCAACCTGTAGCATCATGTGTCCTTCTTATATGTTGGAGCATCTTTTGCGTATATATCAAAGAAATGGGATTGTGGTATCCTCAGGTAGTACTATATACAACTTTGTGAGAAAATTCCAGACTGATTTCCAGATGGTTATACCAGCTTGCAATCTGACCAACAATGGAGGAGAGTTCCTCTTTCTCCACCTAATTGCCAGAATCTGTTGTGAATTTCTTATCTTAGCCATTCTGAATGGTCTGCTGTGTAACCTCAGAATTTGTTGATTTTCATGTACCTGATGGCTAAGGATGTTGATATTTCTCAGTAGAGAATTCTTTGTTTAGTGCTATTCACCATTTTTGAAAGGACTATTTGATATTCTGGAGTCTAACTCCTTGAGTCTTTGTATAGATTGATTTTAGCCCTCTATCAGACAGAAGATTGGTAAAGGTCTTTTCTTAACCTATTGATTTTACCTTTTTCCAAATTCCAGTGACCTATGACTTATAAAAGTTTTATGAAGTCCCATTTGTCAATTCTCGATCTTGTAGCAAAGACATTGGTGTTCTGTTCAGTAAATTTCCCCACATTTTCTTCTATTAGTTTTACATCATATGTTTATTGTGGAGAGACTTGATCCACTTCGACTTGAGCTTTGTACAGGATGATAAGAATTGATTGATTTCCATTCTTCTACATGCTACCCTCCAGTCGAATGAGAACCGTTTGTGGAAGATGTTATCGTTCCATTGGATGGATTCGGTTCATTATCAAATACCAAGTGGCCATCTGTGTGTGCCTTCATTTCTGGGCCTTCAATTATATTCCATTGATCTACCTGACTGTCTCTGTAGTAGTCCCATTCAGTTTTTATTATTCTTTTCTGTAATACAGCTTGAAGTCATCGATAATGATTGCCGCAGAAGTTCTCATATTGTTGATGAACGTTTTCTCTATCATGGGGTTCTTGTTATTCCAAATGAATTTTCAAATTGCTCTTTCTAACTCTGTGAAGAATTGAGTTGGAATTTTGATGGTGATTGCCTTGAATGTTTTCATTGCTTTTGGCAAGATGGCCATTTTTACAATATTAACCCTGCACATGCATGAGCATGGGAAATTATTCCATTTTCTGAGACCTTCTTCAATATTTTTTTAAGAAACTTGAAGTTCCTGTCATACAGAACTTTCACTTGCTTGTTTACAGTAAAGCTGAAAAATTTTTTATTATTTGTGACTATTTTGAAGGCTGTCATTTCCTTAATTTCTCCTCAAACTATTTCTCCTTGAAGTAGAATGCTACTGATTTGTTTGAGTTAAGTTTACATCCGGCCACTTTGCTGAAGTTGTTTATCACATGAAGGAGTACCCTGGTGGAATTTTTGGGGTCACTAAAATATTCAATCACATCATCTAAAATCGTGATATTTTAACTTTTTGCTTTCTAAATTTTTCTGTTTTCCCTCGTGTTTTTGTCTAATTTTTGTGGATAAGACTTCCATTACTATATTGATGGGGTAAGTAGATATTAGTCAACCTTATCTAGTTCGTGAATTTTGTGGTATTGCTTCAAGATTTTCTCCTGTAACTTTGATATTGGCAACTTTTTTTTTGTAAAATTGCTTTTACTATGTTTTAGTATGGGCATAGAATTCCTAATATTTTCCAAGACATCTAACATGAAGAAATATTGATTTTTTTTAAATTTTTTATCACCCTCTAAAAAGATGATCATTTGTTACCCCCCCCCCGGGAGTTTATTTACATTATTGATTCTTCTATATGCTGACATCCAGTTGAATCTTAATTTCTTGAAAATCTGTCTTTTTTCCATTTCATGGTTTTAGCACCTTTGTCAAAGTAAAAGAAACCATAGGTGTGTGCATTCATTTCTCGATCTTCAGGCTAGGATATCTGGTGAAATTTTCAGTTACCATGGATGGACAAACCAAGACAATCCATGACAAAACCAAATGTACACAATATCTTTCCACAAATCCAACCATACAAATGATAGTAGATGGACACTTCCAACACAAGGAGGGAAACTACACCTTAGCAAAAAGTAGGGAATTAATCTTTCAATAAACCCAAAAGATGATAGCCACTCAGTTGTAATAGCATTTCTAACAAGAAAAATAACAGGAAGCATCAGACCATTTACTTTAATATCTCTTATCATCAATGGACACAATCCCTCAAATAAAAAGACATAAACTAAGAGACTGAATACATAAAGAGGATCCAATATTTTGCTGCACACAGGAAATACACCTTAGAGAAAAAGACAGAGTATCTCAGGGTAAAAGAATGGAGAATAATTCTAAGCAAATGTTCCCAAGAAACGAGCTGGAGTAGCCTTTCTAATATTGAACCACATTGACTTTCAACACAAAGGTATCAAAAATGATAAGGAATGGAATCATACTTATCAAAGAATAAATAATACTAAAATGAACTTTCAATTCTGAACAACTATGTTTCAAATGTAAGGACACCTAAATTCATAAAAGAAACGTATCTAAATTATCATGGGAGGCAGATGGAGGAAGGACCGTGTGTGGGAGAGGGGAGTTAAATGGAAAAACAGGAGAGCAGGATCAGATGTGAGAAGAGACAGGAGAGAAGGACAGAGGACCAGGAGAATGAGTATAGCAAGAAGGAACATTGGAGGATGGGGGTAACCTCTAGAATGTCCTAGGTACTAGGGATGCAACAGGTTCCCTGGACCCAACAGTGATGACATTAGCCAACATCAACAGCAACCGTGAAATTGAACCTGCAGACACCACCTGCAGTAGACAGACATGACCATGGTGTAAGGATGGGACCACTCACCGATCTCTTATTAAATCAGAGTTATCTGTGTCTAGTTGAAATGCAGGGGTAAATATGGAGCAGAGGCTGTAAGAAAGGATATCCAGAGATCTGCAGACATCAAAATGGAAACTGTTGCTGATGCTGAGATGTGCTTGCAAACAGGAGTCTGGTATGGCTGTCCTCTGAGATGCTTTAACAGCACCTGACTGATACAGATGCAGATATTCACAACCAACCATTGAAATGAGCCTACAGATCCCTACAGGGGAAGGGATGATCGAGCTGAAGGAGACTATAATTAACAACATATCCATTAACCAGACCCCTCAGGACTCCCATGGACATAAACACCAACCATAGATTATACATGGTCTGGCACCCTACATATATAGAAGAGGACGGCCTCATCTCACCTCAGTGGAAGGGGAAGCACTTGGTCCTTTGGATGCTTGATGTCCCAGAGAAGAATGATTCTAGAGGGGTGAAGTAAGAATGAATGGGGCTTGCTGAGTCACCCTCTTAGAGACAAAAAGGAGGAATATGTGGAAGTGGGGTTTATAGTAAGGGGGTAATATTTGAAATATAAACAAATAGAATGGTTAATACTACTACTAATAAAGGAGTGGTATCTTCCAAACACTACTTTACTGCACAGGTTAGCTTGGAACATTTAATGTTGCCTAGATGCATATTTCTTCCTACAGTACCTGATACCTTGTTTCTCTGAGGAGTGTAGCCTTAGATCTTCCTCTTCATTCAAAGAAGGCATAACACTTAACTCCTTTCTCCAAGCAAGGTGATTGTAGATATGTCTGTAAAGGGCAGGAGGCATTTGTACAATCTAATTGGGGGTCACCAAAAGAATTATTCACAAGCAAAGCTTGTAACACAAACACATTGTGTTCAATCAACTTACCAGTATTGAAAGCACCCCAGGACCTCTGGCCAGGCAACTGCATACGATGTCAAGAGACATTTAGAATTTCAATATATGTGAGTAGAGAAAATACTTTCCATTGTTTATCATACTCAATATTTCAAAAATATCATCACGGAATGAATATTAAAAGCTTTAGGACAAGAAAAAATAGTGAGTGAGGCATCAAGGCTGAAGCGTCACCTGAAACACACATGGAATTCTAATATCAATCCCATGCATTATATACTCTATTAAAATCACATTTTTATTCCCAAACACAGTCCACCAGTGATTTTCTAGTCCCTGCAGTCTGTGAGTAGCAAGTTCTGGATCAGCCTTTCCAATTCGGTTATGAGGTTCCAAGACACATCACTGCACTAATGCTGGTGTAAGAGGCGCTTGACAACACAGTCTCCAAAGTACCCTTTGCCCTTTCCATTCATGTTGCTACTTCAGGAGTCACTTGTCATGACCCCTGACAGTGTGCACAAAACAGGTAGCACTCCGGACTCAAAGGAAGAGAGTCGACATGGTTCCTCCTCTTTCAGAAAGCTTGGATGATCGCCCGCTACTACAAGCAGAACTGACAAGTGAGGCAGCTCCTGGCTGGGCCGTGCAGACCTCACGACTGCCACGTGAAGGCCTCCCGACTGCCCCGTGCAGACCTCGAGACTGTCCCATTCAGACCTCGCAACTGCCCAGTGAAGAATTTGAGACTGCCCCATGCAGGCCTCGCTACTGCCTCGTGCAAACTCGAGGACAGCCCCTCTCGAGCTTTGGTTGTTTCCTGAGATCAATGGTCACTCGAAATTTCCCTGCTTTGCCTTCCGGACTTGTCCACAGTTCTCGGGAGAGAGAGAAACACTCAAAGGATACAGCTCGACTGATGCTCACCATGACTCACCACTGCCGAGTCTTTTCACTGCCCCTTCACGTGGTATTGTTTAGAGAGGACAGAGAGCCTCATCCCGGAATTTACCCTCTGACAATTCACCAACGATTTCCCAGCCTCCGTGGCCTGGGAACCCCTTCAGTGTCCCCCGAGATGATTATAACACCGGAGTGCAACAGGGGAATCAGTTGAAGGATTCCCAGCCTCCACGACCTGGAAGCCCAGTCAGTGTCCCCCAAGCAGATCATAACACCGGACTCAAAGGGGAAAGAACTTGAAAGTTTCCCAGCTTCTCCCACTTGAGAACGCCTTCAGGGTCCCCCAACCGGATTATAACATCCTACCCCAACGGGTGAAGCACTTGAACAGCAGAGACCCGAGCGACTTTCCACCTCCGGGACTATTTAGTCGGACTCGGCACAAGTTCAGATGCTCAAAACCCTATGAAGACCAGAGATTCAAACAACCTGATGTTCGTGTTATAGAAATGCTTCAGAAACTCAAAGATCATACAAAGGCTTCAGTCAATAAGAGGGCCCTAAACCCCTGAAATGAACTGAAAGAAAAGAAGAAATGGAAAGTTCCACTTCCTCTGAGGGTTCCTGAGGGCATGAGTAATCCACTGACCAAGGATAGTAGATCACTGGGTAACCCACTTACATAATATATATGTCGTATATATGTAGTATGTGTATAGTATGTATGTGTGTAATATGTGTGTATATATGTAGCATGTATGTATGTATGTATGTATGTATGTATGTATGTATGTATGTATGTACACCCATGTGCAGTGACCCACGGAGGTCAGAAGAGGGCATCAGACTCCCTAGAGTTGGGCACCATCTGATATAGTTGCTGGGAACTGAACCCGGGTCCTCTGAGACGAATGCAAACCACCTTAACTGAGATTATTTCAGTTTCCCATCATTTGTGAAACATCTTACCATCCATTGTGTCTTGTACTATGCAGTGTTCCTTCCTTAGTGCAATGGTGTCCCTTCAGTCAGACTGGGTTTTGACGGTCTGTTGAACATGTAAGTCCGTCATGGCAGAAGGATAGCGTGGGGGGGGTGCTCTGATGCAAAGAGGGACATTGCACTAACTGCTCAGTCACTGTCTCTGCTGGCCTGCACTCTGCAGCATGTGCCTCCTGGGAAACCAACAGCTTTCCGTGTTGCCTGAGCTGACAGACCTTGCAGCCTCCTCTAGGTCCTCCTCTGTACATCCCCAGGGGATCATCCTGAGGGATCCCTGAAGGGAAATCCTTGATAAAAATTCTCCAGTGCTTACTAGAACCTCAGGCTAAAGCCCAAACTCCTGGTTGGGAAATAAAACCAGCTCCCAGTCCACCACAGCCTGACATCGGGTCCCATCAATCCTGCCTGCCATTCAGCCCACTGACGCTTCTATTCTGATAGGGTCGATGTTCATATTGGATTAGGGGCCCAGCATACTCCAGGGTGGCCTTCATCATAAGCACTTACATCTGCAATGACTCTACTTCCAATGGATATCACAGCCTGAGCAGCCCGGAGTTAGGATGAAAAGAGATGCTGGTGCATAAGCCAGACACTCACCCTGTTTGGGATACTGACTTACTTTATTAAATGACTAAAAATGTATAAAAAATTAGAGAAGTTCGCACCCGAAGAATGGATTAGCACTTTCATGTCTATGATTCCTTCACCTGCTCTCTATAAGCACCTACTACCTCCAGGGACTCAGATAAGCCTGAATTCATTCCCTGTTTCCACTCTAGATAAGGCACAGGTAATCCATCGAAAACTGCTAAGCTGAGACTTTAGGAAACCTGTTGGAGACATTAGTTCAGAAAGCCAAATGCCGTGGCCAAGGCCTTCGAGATGGGGCTTCACAGAGATGGCAGATTTGGAAAGACGACAAGGTTGAAGACATGATGCCTTTCTTGCTAAGGAATTGGAGACCTGCCCTTCAGAGAAGATAGCTTCAAAGAATGGAGTCTCCAAGCACCTCTCCTTGGAACAAGTGCTTGTTCCTATGGGGGTTGAGGGGGGGGGGACGGCTGCATTTCAACCTCAGGCACTGGAGAGTGATGGGTCCAGAACTTCACGAGTCGGCTCAGTGTGTGATGACTTAGGTGGAGAACCACTAGCTTCCTCACTTCAACTAGCCCAAGGAAGGATGCTCTGCTCTGTCTCGCTGCCTTGGAAAGACACCTTCATCCCTGTTGTTCATGCCCAAGGCTTCCTGTGGTCCTCACCTGTTTGCTTCTGAGGCAGCGGAGGTGTGTTGACAGACCTCACTGTGTGCAAGCTTTCCTTAAGAGCTCTAACCACCCAACCCGTCCTGTACACTCCATCTCTGTTGTTCTATTTAGCTTAATTTTTTTTCTTCAACAAAACATGAGCAGGAAGTGGATGTCTCAAGTGGCTGATGCTTGCAGTCTTCTAAAGTTGAGGTCCAGGTGAACGAAATGAATTGTGGGCAGTGCCTCACACAGACAGATCTTTATGCCTATTTTCTTGGCTTTCGATGATGTTTAAAATGTCGTGTTTGGGGGAAGGAAATTACAACATGGTAGCAACAACGATCCATCGTGTGTCTCCGTTAAGGTTTGTTTTATTCAAAATGACGAACACTCCTCCCATGACTCCATATTGAAGGAGGTGAAGAGGTGAGCTAGGTCCATAAAACAATGGCCTTAGGACCCAGGGCTGGTGGTTGTCTTCCCCAGGTAGTCCTTCAAATATATCTTGCCACCAACCGGTTATAGCTGCAGTTCACAACCTGCGTGTGGGTCACGATCCCTTTGACAAACTTCAGTCTCCAACATGATTCCCGACTACCATTCATAACAGAAGGAAAATCACAACTATGAAGAAGCAACAAGAGTAATTGGGTCATCAAGGGTCGTAACAACATAGGAACTGTGTTAAAGGGGGCAGCATTAGGAAGGTAGATCACTTAATTATAGTCCAAGAAAGATGGTCTAGCTAGGGCCAAACAAACAAAATACAGGATCTCCAGCATGCCAGGAACATGGGATAAAATGCAAGCTGGGGAGATTGTTTTGTGGGAAGCAGTGCCTGCTGTGAAATTGCCAGCACCTGCAAGACAGCCCATAACCCATGATTGGAGGGATAAAGACAGGACACATGGAGGGTCCCACGGCTCCAGCCACATATATAGCAGAGGATGACATTGTCTGCATCAGGAATACCTATTGCATCTGCAATAGGAAGAGAATACCTTGTTCATGTGAAGGGTCAGTTCCCCAGTGTGGGGGATGCCAGGGTGTTGAGGTGGGAGTGGGTGGGAGGAAGAGCATCCTCATAGAAGCAGGGGGAGAGGGAAATGGGAACGGGGAGAACCAGGAAAGGAGATAACATGTGTGGGATGCCTATGATAGCCAGGAACAGTGAGTTTTGAGTTCAGTAAGAGACTTTGTCTCAAAAACTAAAGAAGAGGAAGATGAATGAAGAGATGTGCAGGGTATCCCTCTGTTCTGCTCATGCACATACACAGAAATATGTGTAGACACACACACACACACACACACACACAGAGCTGCATTAGGACAAACACTCAAAGAAGTTGAATTTAGGATTTAGGTTGTCTTTTGGGTGTCTGATCACACCTTTCCTTCCATAACTTTCACGTGGATAACTATATCGAGGGCATGCATGTCAGATACATTTCCCATTAACATGAGACCATTTTTCTCCCAAACCTATATGTTTTGATTTGTGTTAGAAGTCATAGACCCAAGACACAGCTACACCTGGAAGGAAGAGAGTCCCGCACGCGACTTTCCGCCGGCAAGGAGCACTCGGACATTTAGAAATCCTTACTGTGATCAACTTTATTAATCTTAGAAGAGGAAAATCCCCACTGTGCCAACATGGCACGCTTATAAAACCCTAGAGTGGCGCACCCACACCTGATTGGTTGTTTACCCATGATCTCATAAGGCACGCCCGGAGTGGGCAAAGACCTGGCATGAAGGCACTCTTGAACATGCAAACAGTTAACTTCCTGAAAGGGGGGCCGGCTAGCGCGGCAAAGGCTGGCGCCATCTTGTAATGGCGGAGGCTATCCTGGCCTTCCACGTGTTGTGCAGTGGAAGCCAGCACCATCTAGTGGTGGTGAATGTTATTGCAGCCCTCTACAGAGGAGCTAGATATTTGAGCTAAGAATTTGCATTCCAGAGCCAAGGTCTATGATGTCTCGGAATGCAGAAGGTGGTCCATAGAACTGAGTTCTTCTCGGTGCCTCGCAGTGTCCCTGACTCCCAACGAGGGCTGCTGAGAATGTCTCTAGGATAGCTGCATGTGACACTCTCCTTGATTGTATTTATGAATGACATGAAGTTTTCTTTCTCACAAAGAGAATAGATCATCAAGCGTCTATGCTGTCCATGGCCACACCAGGTCCGTGTGAGGGTCCACGCCCTCTCCAGGCTCTGTGGATGGAGCCAAGAGAACCCTACATGGCTCAGTGATGCACTGACTCTAACTCACATGGCCCTGACATGAAGAGGGCGCATATTGATTCTTCTTGTTGTTGCTATGACAAAATACAAAGCAAAAACTTAACGAAGACAGGAGTGCTTGTCGACAGGAGTCTGATATGGGTGTCTCCTGAGAGGCTCCGCCAGAGCCTGACTGATACAGATGAGGATGCTTACAGCTAATCATACCACTGAGCACCCGGACCCCAATGGAGGAGGAGTTAAAGAATGGACTGGAGGAGCTGAAGGGGGTTGCAACCCCATAGGGAGAGCAACAAGATCAACCAACAAGACCCCCCCAGAGCTCCCAGAGACTAAACCACCAACCGAAGAGTATACATGGAGGGTCCCACAGCTCCAGCCACATATATAGCAGAGGATGGCATTGTCTGCATCAATAGGAGGAGAAGCCCTTGGCCCTCTGAAGCCTCATTTCCCCAAAATGGGGGAGTGCCAGGGTGTTGAGATGGGAGTGGGTGGGAAGAAAAGCATCATCACTGAAGCAGGGGGAGAGGATGGGAGAGAGGGGATCCAGGAAAGGGGATAACATTTGAAATTTAAATACATAAAATTCCAATAAAAAAAGACAGGAAGTGTTTATTTTGACCCATTGTTTGAGCTGGTACTATCCATCATGATGGGGAAAGCATAACAACTGGAGTGTGATGGTCACATTGCAGACCTGGAGGGTGTTCAGCTTTCTTTCTTTCTTTCTTTCTTTCTTTCTTTCTTTCTTTCTTTCTTTCTTTCTTTGCTTGTTTGTTTCTTTCTTTGTTTCTTTCTTTCTTTGTTTCCTTGTTTTAAATTCCATATATGGGTGTTTTCCCTTCCTTTTATGTATCTGTATAAAAGATACATATACAGAAGCCAAAAGAAACTTAGGGAAGAAAAGCAGGAATAGCTGTCAATAAGACATGGGAGGCCACAGGGCTCAAGTCGGTTTCCCTCACGACCACATGTGTATTCATCAAGACAAGAGACAGGAGCAGGGCACAGAACTGAACAAGAGTAATCAGTGCTTGTGAGCCACCATGTTGGTGCCAGGGTCTGAACTCAGGTCCTCTGAAAGAGCAGTAACGGTTCCCAACTACCAAGACACCTGTCCAGTCACACACAATCATTGTTTATACAGCCCCCAAACACAGCACCACTTGATGTGTGTAAACACACATACTAGACGTGTGGTGTAATTTATTTTTGTGAATGTTCAGTCAGTGTGATACAAATGCTCTTGTATTCATAAATTTTGGCAAAGCCGTTTTCACTTGGAGGTTCTCTTCATTCTCAGCTTTGGTGTTTACCTACATCATCAAGAGAGGAACCGCCCTGTCAGCCTACCGCCGCCTCCCCCCCATTTGCAGCTATGCCTGCCTTTCTTCAGTAAGTTAAACACCACATCACACTCTACTCTTTCATTTTGTTCAGTGTAGTAGACTCTCCAAAACCATAAAATGGAATCCCAGATGCAGACGGAAGAAGTTTTGCTTTTTGTTACTTTGTTTGCTTTGAGTTGCTTTTTCCCACTTCCACTGGTTTGAACTTGTGTCCCATTCAGAGGCAGGTACTTAATTCAGACAGCATTTTGAGAAGGGCTGTGGGTGGAGTGTGATAAAAGGAAAATTACTGGAGAGAACTCACTGGGATTTTGACGATTAATACAAAGTGTTTACTGACTTGATTTTTCAGTCACACAGAATCCTGGACGGCACTGACTCGAAATAAAACTTCACATCTGACAATTTGCTCGAAGGAAAAAAAAAAAGGCTTAAAGACAAAATTGATCCAACAAAATAAGCCGTAATTTGTAATGATTGACCCTCTTTAAAGAGAAACATTAATTTTAAAAAAAAAAAAAGACGATTTTGATTTTTTTGTTTAACAATTTCATATACTTATATAATGAGATTTAGTCATTTCCTTTCTGTATTTCCCTTCCCAATTCCCCTCACTCATGCCCTCCCTCATTCTCCCATCCCATCCTTCAGTTCTCCCTTGCTTCCTCCCTCATCCTCCTCTGTCATCCCCTCGTCAACCCCTTCTCTCACGCCATTCCCTCTCCAATTGGCACTGATATTCTGAATAAGTCCCCCCTCCTTTATCATGACTCCTTTCTCCGTGTAATCCCTGAGTTTAATTAATTACATGAGTACAGAGGAATTCGACAGAACAACTTATCTATGGGTACAGGAATGAAGAAGGGAGTGAAGCAGAAATTTCTGGTTTCTTTGGAGACTCAACTGTGTCATGGATGTTGTTCTGGATACTGTCTTAGGGGAGGATGATTTGCTGAGAACAAACACATGGTGTTTATGGTAGATGCCTGGGAAAAGGGCATGTGATGTTTAGAAAGGGTACGAGTATAACCCTGGACAACAGTGGTCAACCACACGGCATTGGCTTGCCTTGACACTCTTCGCTGATGCTCAATGCACTTTGATGACTCTGGTCTTCATGGACCATGCTGTGGTATTGGTTCACCTTTCCTTCTTCACTGACCATTGTTTGTCATGACTTTGTAGAGAGAAAAGCTCCAGAGAACTTCTTGTGGTGACATTGCGGTGGCTTCTTGCTGCCTCCTCAAACCCAGGCCAACTGGAAGAGCTCAGCAATTTCTTCTGGGTTGAACTGTCCTTGGTGATTCGTGAATGGTGTTTGCAAGTAGATCGACCTACCTCTGCTGATTCATGTCAACTGAACTGATATCCTGATGATGCAGATTGAAATTGCCCCAGAGAGCTATTTCTAATCAGGTCCATATCGTCCTTTGTTCGCCCTATTGTCCTTTCCTTTCTACTACCTCTGGTGGGTGGTGGGCTAGAGGAAAGTTAAAGGGTGTAAAAACTCTTCCTAAAGTAGGTCTTGAAAGATCTAAGCCTGCAGGATAGAACCCCTCCTCCAATAAATGTTGATTGCCAAGGGAGGGGAGGGTCTTCATGGCCTCTCCCATTTCTAATGAATTGTTGAAGGGCCCAGTCTTGTGCCCGTGACCATAGCCGCCATCAGTTTAAGAGTTCAATGACTAGGTCCAATCTAAAAGATATCCTTTTGCTGTCCACTTCCCCATCTTCTGGTTCTTATATTTCTTCCATCCACTCTTTCATGGTGTTCTCTGAGGTGTAGAGGAGAAGACTTAGCTGTCCTATTTCCACCTCAATAGTCCAACACCACTGATTCCTAGCACTTTGTCCATCTGTATGTCTCTGCCCATGGTAGTCAGAGGCTTCTTCTCTGATGAGAGCTGAGTGCAACCCTGATCTATAGATACAAATATGGTTGTTTAGAAGGAAGTTTGCCAATGTATTTAGCATTATGTTCTTTCACGGGGCCTATATCACCCTAACCATAGGTTCTTGACCAGTTACAGAACCTGGTGTGTATTCTCTCGTGTGGAATATGCCTTGTATCCAATTGGAAAGCCACTAGTTACTCCCATGACTGCGATGCCACAAACACATTAGGGCCACATCTTGCCTTACATTTTAGCTTGAATGGTTCACCCCCGAGTAAGGTTGTAGATGATTTTCTCCCCTGGAAGCCTACATAGCACTTTCTTGAACCATGAAGGCTACCACTATAGAGGATGCTTCCACCTCAACTTGATATTGACCCTTCTGTGACCTGTGACCAAAAGGATTCAGTGTCCTCAGCAATAGGGTCTTACGAATAAGTTCTGGAGGGCTACGAAGATCATTGGCAACAACCTGTAAAGTTGTGAGGGCTTTTGGGATCTCGCTGGTCAGCAACTTTCAGGAAGACATCCCACATCTGGCACTGTGATTTTTGCTTAATTTTGGTTTTCTGTTGCTCTGATGAATACACTCACCATAGCCAGCTTGGGAAGAGAAATCTTTATTTCATCTTATCTGTTCCAGCCCATCATCAAGGAAAACCAAGACAGGACTGTGAAACAGGAACTACAGAGACTGCCCACTGGCTTGCTTCTAAGCTCACATTCAACTACCTTTACAGAGTACAGACCCACCAACATAGGGCGGTGCTGCCCACAGTAGACCAGGCTCTCCAACATCAGTGAACAGTCAAGGAAATGCCACCTGGACATAGTCAAGGCCAATCTGATGGAGGAAGCTACTCGAGGGAGGTTCTTTCCTCCAAGACTAGTCATCACAAAAAAACAACGAAAATAAAAAAAGAAAAGAAATAAATAGCTTCAGGGGGAGCATGGCTTATCCATGGAGGGTGCCTTCATTTGAACTCAACAGTTGATCTTGTAGATATGTTCTGTAACATGTTTTATAACCCCTCTCACCAAACCCCGTTCTAACCTAATCACCTAAGGGGAGATGGAGTGGAAAGTAAATTTTAAAAAAATAATTGGAGCAGAAAGAAATGCTTCTTGGAAATAAAGCAAAAAAGGAAGCATTTCTACATCCTAGATGCTTTCCTTGCATCATCTGTGCAAAGATAATGAAAACCGTTACGTTCCAGGTACCATAATTTCCAATGTTACAAATCATATAAATAATACTGCTTATCATTCATAAAACACTTTGGCACTAATCGTTTTGATGTGCTTTTCTAACTCACTCCTAGTGTAGATCTGATGTACTGGAATTGTTCGCTGGCTCATTTATACATGAGGGAAGTGAGGTTTAAAAGTCGAGCCAATTTCCCAATACTCTAAGCTAATAAATGGCAGAGTAAGACAGCCGCACTTTCTCTGGCTTCATGGCATGGCCTCGTGAGAAATGCAAGTCAGGGTACCTTGGCAGGGAATTCCAAGGATCAGTACAGGGCAGATGAAAGTTGTCTTGGATGCAGGACTGGGAGTGAGGCTCAAGTCAGCCGAGCCCCAGCTCAGGATTCCTGAAACAGAACACCAGAATATGTCAGAGAACGAGGAGATTAAACTAAATATCTGGGAGTCCTCAGCAGATTGTACAGATCCAGGGCTGAGGGTTCATAAGTATGTTGGTCTTTGTGGGGGTGGAAAGGAACACTTATTTAGATCCCCACCTCCTACTATGTGCTACTACAGTGGAGGCAATGCCTTAAGTCCAAGGTTTTTTGTTTTGTTCCTGTGTGTGTGTGTGTGTGTGTGTGTGTTTGTGTGTGTGTGTGTGTGTGTGTGAGTGTGTGTGTGTGTACATACATGCATGTGCAGTGTATAATGTAGGGACTAATCCATTTCTCTTCTACCTTATTCATTGAAGCAGCATTTCTCAGTCAAACTCAGAGGTCAACAATATGACTAGTCTTGACAGCTATCTTGCCCTGGGGATCGGCCCTAACTCTACCTCCCTGGACTGGGATTCTATGTGGGCCACAAACCATACCCATCATTTATCTGAGACATGTGAGCCATCTCCTCAACTGCTAAGGTTCAAGTCCCAGTGTTGGACCCATCTCCTTTACTTTTGTTTTCTTATTCTTTCTTTTTTTTTTCATCTTGGTCATAAAATCAGAACCAGGTTAAGGTATGACTGGCTCACTCAAACAATCACTCAAATCCCTCCACACAAATGTGTTCTAATAAGGAGGAGGACCCTGCTGACTCTCTGTCCTGTAAAGTCTGACCTTAACAGATGAGTTAAAGGTTGGGATTATCCTAGTGGGTGATTGTGGATGCTGTTGTTGAGGTTGAGGGAGGCTGGCAAATGAGGGGCCAAAGCTGAGTCACTTATAATAACAGATACAAAGCTGAGTGTGGTAGTGCATACCTATATTCTCAATACTCCTGAAGATCAGAATGTCAAATCCAGCCTGGGCTACATAGAAAGTCCAAAGACAGCCTGGACTACATCGTAAATCCAAGGCCAGCCTGGGCTACATAGTAAGTCCAAGGCCAACCTGGGCTACATAGAATGTCCAAGGTCTGCTTGGCCTATTACATGACGCTTCTCCAAACAACAACAGGTTTTTTTTTCCTTTTTGGTTTCTGTCTCTCCTATTTCCTCTACACTGATACCAGTGCGGTGGGTTGGGGTTGTGAGCAAGAAGTTTCATCATGTCAGATGGTCCAGGATCTCCCAAGCAGCACGGCAAACCAAACAGTGCAGCAAACAAGTCTGTTTCGATTGTTGCAGAAAAACATGACACATGGGAAGTACTGTCTGAAGAAATGGCTCTAAGATGGGATAACACCTCGGGAGACTGGGCTTGGATTTTGTGCTAGTTTCCTCGTGAGAAAAACAATGATGTTCTCAACCAGAGTCTGTCTTGGGAATACAGTGCTGTGCTTCCATTTCAACACTGCATAATCTCCATATGGAGACCCTGGAAATCTTGTCTGATATTGAACAGATTATAGGAGAGGTAAGGTGAGTATAAACACTGTCATTAAAAAGTGTTTAAACGATGAATAATTTTTGTTTTAAATTTTTGTCTGTGGAACCAGGTTCAGTGTTCTGCATAAACTCTAAAACACGGCAATTTCTTTTTTTTTTTTAAATCGCCAAACAGAATGGATCTTATATTTTTCTATATAGGTCTAATCGAGACATAAAAATAAAATTAGTTGCTTTAAAAAAAACTAATTGTGTTTCAATAGCTTTTTTTTGTTAATTTCTTATTTTTAGTGATTTGTGTTTTGGGGTTCATTTTAACAATTATTTTTTCATTGAATTAATTATTTTCTTATTTTCTAGTGTAGATAAAAATTTAGGTTGCTAGTCTTTGTTTCTAATCTAAGAATTAGTGTTGTAAATAAAGTTTCCACTTAGCACCGTCATAGTTATGTCTCACACATTTTGATAGTATGTTTCCTATCATCTTCTTTTTTTCTTACTGTTACATAGTTTCATTATTTCTTGACATCTGTGTTACTTGTGAATGTGTGATTTAATGTTTCTGGACTGGGAGACTCCTGTTGTCTCTCATTGAAGACGTCTATTTTAGTTTTGTTGTATTAGCAGAACACATCCCGAGGGGCTGGAGATGCAGCTCAATGGACAGAGTACTCACATGGTTCTCACACAGCTCTGGGCTCCATCTACAGTACCTCATCAGCTGGTGTGGTGGTCCATGCCCAGAGTCCCATTACCAGGAGGAGAACCAGGAGTTCAAAATCATCCTCGGGTGCATAGTGTGTTTGAGGCCAGCCTGGGCTACATGAAACCTGTATAAACAAGTATGTCCCACAGGACATCTTTTCTTAGGCATTTGCCACATTTTGTTCTGTGGTTTCTGAGTGTCTGAAAAGTCCAGGGTACTTGAAGGAAAAGAACATCCTGGTGCTACTAGGGACTGTCAGTCAGAGACATTGACTGGTGAAGCCATCTCATCCTAACTGGTTTTCCGCCTGCTTCTGTTGTTGATGGGCTGATGCGTGTCCACAGCTTTACTCATGATCGCCCTGCTTCCTTTTATCTGTACCCATTCTTGCTTCCTGCTGAGGCCGTGATGGAGTTAGTGACACAAAGAATTGGGGTCTCCTTCCAGCCCACTGATTATCTCAACAATAAATTCTTTCTCTGTAGAAATAGTTTCTCTGTTGCCTACATTATCAGAAATAAATAGAACACTCTTTTCTGTTTTATTTTGACACTGGGTTTCATTATGTAGGTAGGGCTGGCCTGAAAGTCACTGTATAAACCAGGTCGGCCTTGAACTCACAGAGATCAGCTTGCTTCTGAGTGCCGGGATTAAAGGGGCATACCTGGCTCCTTCTTTTTTTAATTTTTTTTTAAAATTTATCTCTATGGTGTGTGTGTGTGTGTGTGTTTGTGTATGTTTGTGTGTGTTTATGTGAGTGGGTGTGTGTGTGTTTGTGTGTGTTTGTGTGTGTGTTTATGTGAGTGTGTGTGTTTTTGTGTTTTTGTGTTTGTGTGTGTGTATGTGTCTGTATGTGAGTGTGTGCGTGTTTGTGTGTGTTTGTGTGTGTGCATGTGTGTGTTTGTGTGTGTGCATGTGTGTGTTTAGGTGAGTGTATGTGTGTGTATGTTTGTGTTTGTGTGTGTGTATGTGTGTGTATGTGAGTGTGTGTGTGTTTGTGTGTGTTTGTGTGTGTATGTGAGTGTGTGTGTGTTTGTGTGTGTATGTGTGTGTGTATGTGTGTGTGTTTATGTGAGTGTATGTGTGTGTTTTTTGTTTTTGTGTGTGTATGTGTGTATGTGAGTGTGTGTGTGTTTGTGTGTGTTTGTGTGTGTATGTGTGTGTGTGTGTGTGTGTATGTGTGGTTTGACCAAAGAGTCCGTAGGATCCTCTGAACCCTGATCCTCTGCAAGAGCATCCAGTGTTCCTAAGCAGTGAGCCGTCTCCCCAGCCCCTTCTGCCTGCTCTAAACTCCACTTCATTGTTCATCTTGCCCAGACATGCCTTTAATTCCTACTCTTAGTGTTTGTTTTAATTCAGTGAGTTCCTATTCGATTTTCTCTTGTTTCTTCTATTACCTCACCAAGATGATGTGTATACTTTTCTTTTGGAAGTTTCTCATTGACGACGCTTGAATCCTGGCTTTAAAATCCTTGCTGACAATTCTGACAATGGTTTTGTCTTGGTGCCACCACCAGGGAACTGGTTTTTCTCCTCTGCTTTTCATTTAGGGGGATGGTCATGGTGTGATGTGATTTCCATTTTGACATCATTTGTCTAAGATGTCAGCAGTCCTGACACTGTGGGTGGAGTGGCTGTTTATCCTTCATAAACTTATGGTGGTGTTTTGGTTTTTCTGGATTTGCCTGATTGAATAAAAGGGATTATACCTCCAGTCCATACCGACAGGCATATTTTAGAGGGGTCAGGAAGAGTGGTTCTCAACCTTCCTAACGTAACCTTTTCATACAGCTCCACCAAGTGTAAAATTATTTCATTGCTACTTCATAACTTTAATTTTGCTATAGTTATGAATTGTGATGTAAATGTCTGACGTACAGGATATATGATATGTAACTCCTGTACAAGGGCCATTTGAGCTCCCAAAGGGGTCTCAATCCAAGGGTTAAGGACCACTGATCTGGACTTAGTGGGATGCCCTTACCGACGTAGATGGGTTGCCCAGTGTTGCCGGGGAGACGTCTCCATCTCTTGAAGGCAAAGGATCTTCCACGATCAGGCTTTTTCCTGGGTCCCTCTGGAATAGTGGGCACACTCTTGATGGTTACTGATGGATCAACTGACTCCAGGCAGTTTTCTTTTACATCCTCGAAGACGAGGATTATAAAAAGGGTTCTGCTAGACAAAAGCAGTGGCTGAAGGTATCCCTGGCGATCTTTCCCCTTCTCTAATGGCTCCTTGTCCCCACAAGGCCAACAGTAGATGTATGAGTGCCTCCCAAGCTGCACCTTTCCAATCTACAATCTTCCTCTGTGCTGTTTCTTTCACAAAGAGCACACACGCTAACCCTGAACCCATCTTGTCTTCAGTCAGCACTAACAACCTATTACTCTCTGCCAGCTTCGCTTTCCCGTATGACCTGGCTGCTCACAATTCTGAGGCATGTTCACGCTTGTATCGACAAACAGAATGGCACCGATTGGCTAGTCTCTAATGACGCAGATTCTCTATGATTCTGATTCAGAAGCCTGTAAATCGGAGATGAAGAGACCATCAGCAGAGGAAGGAGTTCTTGTGGGATGTTGTCACCACAGAAGGGATCCAGTGGGCTAGGAAGACAAGAGAGGGAGCCAAACTCCCTTTCATAATTTAACCTTTTTTCCACAATAGCATCATTAATGGATCTTTATTTGTAGGTCGCTCCCCTCTTAACCTAATCAATTCTTTACAACTACATTCCCACTGGGGATTAATCTTCAGAAAATAACTTTTGGGTGAACACATTCAAACCAGAGATGACGGTGAATATTTGGTTATCTATAGTGGGAGTGGGCATTATTCTTCCCACGTCATGTACCCGTAAGATCTCTAACTACCTCCATACCCACGGTAGCCTCACTGAATGACGTGAATTCCGGGTGATTGATGAGGTACAGACACCAAAGCTCATTGCCATATCCTGTCACCAGTATCAAGCTCGAAACAGCAAGAGCCACCTGTGGGAAGGAAAATATGAATAAACTTGACGGTATCTCTAAACTATAAACCCCCAATTTAATCAAAACATTGTTTTAGACTCAGTTTTCTTATATCGATGTTCTTTAAATGTAGAAGTCAGTGGGCTTGCTGGTGACTCCTTGTACAGGTTTATACTGTACATTAGCCATCTTCATCCTCACAACTCACCTCCATTTCCACCTGCACACACACACACACACACACACACACACACACACGCACACACACACACACACACACTCATACACACACACACACACGCACAGACCCTGCTGCTCCCCTTCCTCTTCCTAAATGCCCCTTTCACTTAATATCCCTTAGTAAAATCTAAATTCTGCAATCGTCTGTTTGAGTCTGGCTTGTTTCACTTAACATATTGTATTTTACACTCCCATCCGTTTTTCTGAGAACAAAACCCTTTGCTCTTACACATAGATGAGAATCACATCAATGAATATCACATTTTTTAAGCCATTCATCCAGTGATCAACAGCTAAGGTTATTCCAATGGCTCATCTATTGCACACAGTGTGGCAATCAGAATGGATGTGCAGGGTCCTGGTTAGTTTTAATTGTCAGTTTGACTCAACCTGGCAAAAAGGAGCCTCAGCTGAGGAATTGCCTCCATCAGATTGGCCTTTGGCTACATCTGTAAGGAATTTTTTTTGATGGTTGATGTGGAAAGGTGTAGCCCACTATGGGGAGTGTCATCCCCTATGAAAGTGTCCCTGGGTTGTAGGAGAAGGAGAGAACACTGAATAGGTCATGGATAGCAATCTAGTACCCAGCATTTCTAAGTTGTCTCTGCTTCCTTTCCTGCCTCTAGAGTCCTGCCTGAGTTCCTGCCCCAACGTCGCTCAGTAACAGACGGGAACCTAGAAGCCTAGAGTGAGACAAACTCCTCCTCAAGTTGACGGCTGTGATGAGATTGTTCTTCTTGTTCCCTACTTGTTCTTCCCTTTTTGGAAAGTTGTCTCTGTTTATTGTTCTTAGAAAGATGATATTACATGTTTCCTCATGGGCTCTCTGTCTCTTACCTTGTCTCTCTCTGTCTCTGTCTCTCACTGTATTTGTGTGTTTGAGTGTGTCTATGTGTATGTTTGTGTGTGTGTTTGTGTGTGCATGTATGTGTGTTTGTGTGTGTATGTATGTGTGGGTTGTGTGTTTGTGTTTGTAGGAGTGTTTCTTTGTGTGTGTGTGCGTGTGTGTGTGTGTATGTGTGTGTGTTTGTGTGTGTGTGTGTGTGTGTGTGTGTGTGTGTGTGTGTGTGTGCTTTCCAGGCTTAAAAATATCCCCAAGGCTGTAAATCTCAGCAGGTGCCTAGAGAAGGAAGATGAAGGGGAGAAAAGGGGGAAAAATCATGTCCTTTGACTTATCCCCACATTGAGGTCATCCACATAGTGGACCAAAGTCACATAATGGCAGAGGAGTCATAAGAGCAGACAGAGAGGAAAACTCAAAGTGTGAAGGAAAATGTGCTTAAAAATACAATAGAAGGGAGACAAGGAAGATGGTGCACTTAGAAAAGGTGACAGATTTTAAAAAGCTGCCATAGTTGAAAAGCTCTAAGTTATAAAATTAAAAAAAATTATAATGGTAAAGTGGAAGGGAATTACTGGGAAGAGGGAAGGGAGTGTCAGAGTGTGGTGGGGACAGGGGAGGGTTCCGAAAAGAATCCTTTTGGAGATCTGAAGAACTATGTGACACAAACAATTAAAGTGCCCTGTAATTTACAGGTAAATTCCATACTTACCTGCATCCAGTATTCTGTCTACCCTATTTCAAAAACAAAATTACCTCATCTGTTTCATCCTGTTTTACTGCATTTGATTTAATAAATTCCTTGTAACCAGAAGTGCTGGTAAATTTTAAAGAAATTTAAAATATGACTGGTCCATATCGGGTTTGTCATCAGTTTATCCCGATTTTGGAAGCAGGTCCAGGAGCTAAATTTTCCTCGCTCTTTGCAAAGAATCCATAATTCATGATTGCCATTGACTTCAATACAAGGTATTTAATCCTATCAAATTCCAGCTTTGTTTGAATAAAAATGGCCCTCCTCTAATTGTGGGTTTTGATAAAGCTAATTTTGGTGTGCTATCCAGTGGGCTGCCTCGGAGAGAGAGCGGAGCGATATTTCTGATACGGAGAATGGCTTAAAGATAACCAAAGGAACGATAGGAGCTGGGAAAATAACCACCAAGGATGTTGGTGACTCAGAAACCAAAGACTTTTTCAGAAAAAAATGCATGAAAAGAGCTACTTGGGCAGACTGTGACTCGAGTCATCAGAATATTTGGGTGGGGACTTTATTTTCGGTCTCCAGGAGGCTACATGAGGAGCTAAAACCTAGATGCTGGAAGTTTCTAAGCGTAACTAGGGAAGGAACTGGGCTGAGAGTGCTTCTATGAGGTAAGCATCGCCTGGATGATGTCACACAGAGAAGGGCGGAGGTTGCGCTTCTCTTCCACTTGGGGGCGCTAGACTCCCCTGAAGGTGGGTTCACTATCTTCCCAGCGGGCTGTGAAAGCCAGTTCAGATCCTGAACCCCACAATTGTTCAACAGGCTTTTGGAGCCTGACCGGTTTCCGAAGACAGAATCAGGACGATGAGGACATTTTCTTTTGGTAAATACGTTTATGAAGATAATGGGGACCCTTGTAGCCCAGAAAGCTAAAAGTTTTCCCTCGTACAGCGAGTAACCGTATGTTCTGATGTTTCCACGTTTGAGAGCTCGGCGGACGGTCTAGGCTAGTCAGTCTAAGAGTTTATTATCCTTTGCTAACAATATCTAATTCATAATCCTACTAAAATGCCAAAGCTCCTCTCTGTGCCTGTGCATTTTAGGAGATAATATTTCTTTGTTTTTTTTTTTGTTTTTTTTTTTTTTTGGTTTGTGTGTGTGTGTTTTTTTTTTTCGGAGCTGAGGACCGAACCCAGGGACTTGTGCTTGCTAGACATCTGCTCTACCACTGAGCTAAATCCCAACCCCAGGACATATTATTTCTAAATGTCTGTTGTTGCTTACACAAAAGACTCTTGTTGCGGTCGAAGATGTAACAGCTTCGCGGAATAAACCTGGGGCTGGGTCAGGATGCACAGCACAGAAAGCCAGTGGACTGGTGTGTTGTGTCTCTGGGCAGACACTTTTGGATGTTGCCACATAGTTCATAGTTAGAGGGTAGAAGAGGGGTGTGGCCACCCTTCTGGCTCCTTTGCTATCTTTTCTCTGTTCTGCTTGCTTAAAGTGGGGACAGGGATACTTAATCCCACACTGACCTAGCCAGTCAAGGAGAGGTTCCTCAGCAGAGGCAAAGTACCTCGGGGTGAAGAAATGTGTCTGAATATGTTATTCTGAGCTGAGAGGACCATTTGTTCATTTCCCTTTGAACTTGATATTTTGTTTTTTGAGACTGTGTTTTTCTGTGGGTACCTTTGGCTATCCTGGAACTAACTCTGTAGACCAGGCTGGACTTGATATCACAGAGGTCTTCCTCCCTCTGCCTCTTGAATGCTGGAATTAAAGGTGTGCTCCACCATTGCCCAGCCCTCCTATGAACTTGTGATTACGACAGAATTAGATTCAGATGCTCAAACCTGTCTACCATCGCCTTCCTCACCTGCTCCAAAGTTCTCTTAGACAAGAGCCTTAGTCCAGCGCCCTCCCCACCCCCATTGTCCATGCAGGCAGTCACATGACAGCAGCAACAGCATTGTGTCTGGTTTAAGCAGGTGAGCTCTTCAAACCCAGGCCACGGGCAAGTATGAAGCCTGAACACAGAACGATAGCCACAAGACAGTGGACCAGGATGCCGTGGCCTACCACACTAGGTCTACAGCCAAGAAGAAGAGGACGTCTCTGAGGAGGATGAGCACACCATCCTCCCAGAAGTGGAGGAGGAGGAGGCCTTCTCCCCAGACCCTGGGGAACATTGTGGGCTGCAGAATTTCTCACGGATGGAAGGAAGGTGATGAGCCCATCACCCAGTGGAAGGCCATCGTTCTAGATCAACTGCCAACAAATCCCTCTCTTTATCTGTTCAAGTATGATGGAATTGACTGTGTCTGTGGACTGGGACTTCACAGCGATGAAAGGATTTTAAAGCTTAAGATCTTGCCTCACAAAGTAGTGTTTCCTCACGTGAAAGACGCCCATCTCACAAGTGCCATGGTTGGCCGAGCTGTGGAGCACAAATTTGATGTCAAACATGGCTGTAAGGACAACTGGAGGGGGGTGGTCCCATCCCAGGTGCCGATCATGAAGGACTGGTTTTATATCACCTACGAGAAAGATCCATCCTATACATCTACCAGCTCCTGGATGATTACGCAGAAGGTAACCTCCGTATCATTCCAGAATCTACTCCAGCAGAGGTGAAGTCAGATGTTGATAGCGACATCTTAACAGGTCAATGTGTCGAAGGAGTGTCTCTCTCTCTCTCTCAAACACACACACACACACACACACACACACACACACAGGCAGATGTACACTTACATCATTTTTATATGTCAAGTTGTTAAAATTCATGACACAATCAAGATAAAGGAATAGAGGTTTGTTGAGGGTGCACAGTCACAATCATTGGGTTTAGACTGTAGTGGCAATAACCACATGGCTACAGTGTATTGATCTGGGACACTGAGAGCCTGTATGAGCCCTGCTTATATTTGGGTGGATCAGGCAGCCAAGAGTTCGGTCGAACCAGCCAGCTCCCTCCTTCCTGCCCCAGTGACCTACTCCTCCTAGGGCACAGTCTGAAAGGTTCCACTACCTTCCTAGACAGTGCCATCAGCTTTAGACAAAGTGTTCCCACAGCTGAGACCATGGGGAAATTTCACACTCAAGCCCTAAGGAAATGTGCGAAATGTTTTGTGAAAACAGTTTAATTTCAGTTCTGTAAACAGGACAGGGAGGAACCCTTTGATATGGATTGATTTAGTATTTAGCTTTCAGAGGGCACCCCAAAAAGATACATAGTATAGAAAATGCACAGTTTTCTATGTATCAAGAATGGCGCTAAAAACAACACACTAATGAAAATAAAATGCAAAGAACTGGGATATATAGTAACAATTCCAATCGTCAGTGTGAAAGGCTCTTTTATTTATACATGTGAGCTGTCATTATTAGTTCCCTACTGGGTTGATTTTACAAGAAAAGAAAATCGCAAGCTCTGACTATCAAAACAACCACGGTGTCATTCATCACAGTGTTACAGGGCTCCGATCTAGGGATTAATCGTCAGGGTTTAACAACAAAATCCATTGGTTCAATACATGAGGCTTTAGGGGAGAAAGTGAGGTTACAAGTATGTAATGCCCTTTAGTGTCTTCTCTGCCAGTCTTTTGCATGCATGCTTTGTTGTTGAATATTGTGGTTGGTGGTGGTTGTTGTGCTTTTAAATATGAAATGTTGAATGCAAGGGCAAGTGGCAGGAATCCAATAGATCTTTGCATCCTCACTTTCTCCTGCCCATCTCTCGCTAAGTCTCCCAATCCTCAGCTATCATTCAAATACACTGAAACAACTCAAATATACCGAAACAATGTGAAATCAAGACACTGAAGCAACTAAAATATACCGAAACAAGGTAAAGTCAAGATGCACTTGCCATCTCTAATTTGTGTTTGCTAGTTGAAAGTAATAGTCTGGTAAGCCATAGAAACCACATGATGGGTCTGAGGACGTTTGGTGGGTGAAACCGCTTGCTGCCTAAGCAGACCTGTACTCAGATCCCAGTCATCATGAAACAGGCAGGGGAAACCTGTAACCACAGGGACAGGAAGGGGGAACAGAATCACTAAGGTCTGCTGGCTTCCAGCCCTGATGAAAATATGAGAGTTTGGGATCAGGCAAAGACACCACCTGTCTTAGTTAGGGTTCCATTGCTGTGAGGAGACACCATGACCAAGGCAACTCTTAATAAAGGAAACATTTAATTGGGGCTGGTTACAGTTTCAGAGGTTCAGTCCATTATTATCATGGTGGGAAGCACGGCAGAGTCCAGGTAGACATGGTGCTGGAGAGTGTTCTATATCTAAATCCGAAGGCAGCCCAGAAAGAGACTTGCAGCCACAGGCAGCCAGGAAGAGCATCCATCTTCCTCATTGGGAAGAGCTTGAACACTAGGACCCCTCAGAGCCGGCCTACACAGTGACACACTTTCTCCAACAAGGCCACACCTCCTACTAGTGGCACTTCCCATGGGCCAAGCGTGTTCAAACCACCACAGTGCATCAAAAGAAAATGGCAGAGAGACATAGAGAAAGACACTGCATGGTATCCTCTTGTAGCAGGGTGCTGCAACCGCCCCCACACACACATAAACCCATCCACATGTGCACACATGAGCAGATTTATTTATTTACTTTGTTTTAATTTTTTTCCTTAAGAACTTGGTACATACACATAATGTGTTTGAGCGAATCCATCCCCATCCCCTTCCCTCAGATCCCTCCCCTTTCCTCCCTCCTAATTTCCATCTGCATTTTAATAGAAACTGCTGAGTCCATTTTGTTCTGACTAGATGTGTGGGGGTGAGTACAAACATCCAGGGGAGCATGGACAGCCATCAGGGGCCAAATCCATGAAGAAAACGGGCCCTCTGCCCTACAGTCATCAGTTCCCAGTAGTTCCTCAGTTGGGGTAGAGGAGCTTCAGAGTCTCCACCCGTCTATTCTGGGATTTATCTGTGCAGATTTTGTAGATGGGATCCTGGACACTGTGAAACACATGAACACACACACACACACACACACACACACACACACACACACACACCCACACACCATAATTTAAAACCAGAGAATGGTTTTTAAAAGGTTACACAACGTACTAAATTCAGTTCCTTGGTGGTGAAATATTTGAAATCCACACCAGATCATAATACTATCTATATAAAATTAAATTATTCAAATGAATATTTTAAAGTTCAGCGGACCTTTATCTGTGAAATAGCACAGGCTGAACGAAACCAGTTGGTGCCAAACCTCCCTATGGCTGCACAAGAAAAATTGTAAATCAGAGTTCAAAAGCGTGAATGCACAAGGGTGAGGGGTTCATCAGAGATCGAGGACCTACAGGACCGAGGGTACGGAGGCTCAGTAGACCAGACAGGTGGATCATAAGCAAAGAGCCTGGAAAACGGGTCATTCATACCTTGACAACCTTCAATGTCTAGGGGAAACGCAGGGATAGGTACCCCCCGAAGTGGGAATAAAAAAACTTTAATACATTTACAGGACACTTAGCTTCTAAATACAGTGTGGATTGGAATCTACAGTGTGAAAAGGCATAGGAGTAGTAGTGTCCAGCTTTCCCCTTGCTGTGACAAAATAGTGTCGTTAGATGGCTCAGCTACTCAGAACCCTTAGCATCCTCACAACTGACTCTGGCTCTGGAGATCTGCCACCCTCTTCTGGCCTTTGCAGGTTCTGCAGCCACATGACAACACAAAAAAGACCCACGAACAAAAGTAAAAACCAGAACTGAAAATGAGTCATTTAGTTGATGTTAATGCACCAAGGTTTGTAGAGAGAATCTCTTAAAGCATCACCTGTCAATATAAAAAAGTCTATGACCTTTGAACTGAGGCAGGAAATAGAAGGCGGAACACTGGCAGGAAGAGAGGATTCTGGGAAATAGTGTATAAAAAGAGACCCAGTGAGGGACGCTGCGGCAGATGCTGAAGGAGATGTTGAGGAAGATGCTAAGAAAGGGGATGAAAACTCAGTAAATAACCATGTAGAAGACACAGAATAGTTTCAATGGGTTAAATAAGTTAGTCCGGGAATGAGCCAAAGTTTGTGGCTTAGGAATTTGTTAATAAATAATCAGTTTCATAGTTGTCATTGTGGGAGCGGGAGCTGGGAAGGAAAAAGTACTTTTTTTTTGCAAAGGTTAATTTCTCCTAATTATTTTCATACGATTATGTACGATGCTAATATATGGAAATCATGTGTAGATTATATGGGAAATTGCAACTATCCTGGAGCATTCTAAAATAAATGTGTTTTTTAATGCAAACTCGGTAGTGATATTTTTTCCACTTCCATTTTTCAAGTCTCTGTCTATACTAAAGTATATGTGTTTATTTTAACTACAGTAGAAAATGTCCTTGTGATGTAATGACACATTAGTTAGCCCCACTAAGATGCTTTCTGGAAGTCAGTTAACCTCAGGCACGAGAACTGTGATGACTTAAGATGGGCCCAAAGCACTTTCAGGATCTCGAACTGATGAGCATGGGCTTGTGGTCGCATTCACCCCCAAAAGTGACAACACACACACACACACACACACACACACACACACACACACACACAGTGAGCATCACTGACTAACTATACCTCAGCTAGTGCTGTGACTTTGACATCCTGGAGGAGGTGGCACTGGGTTTATTTGGCCTTACACTTTGACACAAGCAGACAGCCACACTCACATCTCTCCCTCTGGCCCCCCTCTTCCTTCACAGCGAGTTCCAACACAATTTGTTATTTCTGATTTTATCCATCCAGTCTAGGCATCCGTCTTCCAGATCTTAACTTTTTTGTTCAGAGTGTGTGTGTGTGTGTGTGTGTGTGTGTGTGTGTGTGTGTGTGTGTAAGAGAGACTCTGTCTGTGTGTGACAGAGAGAGAGAGAGAGAGAGAGAGAGAGAAATGATTAGTCACCCAGTTAACACATGTCCATGCACACACATGTGGAAGCCCAAGGTACACTCAGGAAATATCCTTAATGTCTTGTCTGTCTTGTTCACTGTGGCAGGAACTCTCACTCACAGGCAAAGCTCCTTTTGGTGTGGGTCACCTTTCCAGACAGCGTGCTCTGGGCATCCTGCCTCTGCCTTCCAAGTTGGACTTATAGGATGGTCTCCACATCCACGGGGCATCTATGTAAGTTTCTGGGGAGCGAGTGCTTAACTGCTAGACTCTCTCCCTAGCCCCTTCCAGAACTTTCTGTCCCAACTCCCCTTTACCTTTCTTTTTGAAATTTATTGAGTATGCTTGACAAATGGAGACTGTATACATTTGAAGTGTGAGGTGTAGTATTCTGATCACATTATACATTGAACAGATATTTTAAGATCAAGCTCATTCTCCCTTTCTCTCTCTCTCTCTCTCTCTCTCTCTCTCTCTCTCTCTCTCTCTCTCTCTCTCTCTCTCTCTCAGATCCACTGTCGTAACATACTCCACATACACAAAACCCCAGTGACAATCAGTTCAGTGTTCCCCGGCTCTGATGTGTTGTTGATCTGGTAACCAAGTGATGTTGTACATTCTGTCCAATCTATTTCTCAAATTAAAAATAAGCACGGCAGTCACCCGGTTTAAACCCTCAAATGTCTCCATGTCACTGAGGGTAAGTTGGAAAGCCCCTCTGTTGAAGTCCCTCTGTTGATAGACAGATGCTGTTCCAGAAAGACCAAAAGCTATGACACACCATCCCGAGCCTGGGAAATCATAGGTTTAGCTTCTTGTGTTTGTAAACTGAACAGAAAACAGATAGTGGCCACCTTCCCTGCTTCTCCAATTTCTAGTCATTAACAAATTTTTAAGCTCCTGTTAACCACCTTAACCACAACACACTCTGACCTTCATAAGACTGATGGCACTCAAGCAGTGCAAGCCACCAGACAGAGGACAGAGGTAACAAATCCAAACATCCACTGCAGTTCCCAATTCAAATGCTTTCAGAAGCCTTGTCAACCTTCACTCAAATCAGGTATCACGTTTCTCTCATTACCTACCCTTTAATTGTCAAAACATTTTCACATCTAAGTTCTTTCTGTTAAAGGGGTGGGGGACTTCTTTCTACTTTATGAGCCATTTACTGTAGTGTTGTTACGTAGAGAAGAGGACAATCCAGTCGACATTTACTATAATAGGTGAATGATGTATGCATGAGGCTGTCCCTTTTTCTCCAGTAACTATAATCCTATATGCCTTTTCCATGCAGGACGTAGGAAACGAATCTTCTAACCCATCCTTCCTTTCTAATTCAGGAGTTCTCATGATCACTCTTGCATCTACCTCCTACCAGATCAGGAAGACTGAACACGATCCCTTCTGCCATTATGGATGAGACCCCACTGTGGGCTGGAGAGATGGCTCAGCAGCCAAAAGCACTGGCTGCTCTTGCAGAGGACTCAGGTTTGCTGTCTTGCACCCACATGGCAGCCCCCACACATCTGTAACTCCGGTTTCAGGAAAGACCTTCTGCTGGCTTCCCTGAGCTCCAATCATGCCCAAGGTACATATACATGCATGCAAAAAAGCACAGCTACACATAAGATATATATATATATATGTATATATATATATGTATATACATATATATATATACATATATATATATACACACACATATATATATGTGTGTGTGTGTGTGTGTGTGTGTGTGTGTGTGTGTGTGTGTGTGTTTCTGTAAGCCTTAGAAGACAAGGAGGAAAAGGAAAAGAAGAAGGAAGAAAGAGAAGTGAAGTAGGCAGCCCTATGAAAGCCACAAAAACAGTGCACTCGATTTATTTATTTACTTTATTTATGAGTACACTGTAGCCATCTTCAGACACACCAGAAGAGGGCATCAGATCCCATTACCGATGGTTTTGAGCCACCATGTGGTTGCTGGGATTTGAACTCAGGACGCTTAGGAAGAGCAGTCATTGCTCTTAACCGCTGAGCTATCTCTCCAGCCCCTTGATTATTTTAACTTTGTAGTCCATAAGTCCGAGCTCTTACTTTGAAGGAAAAGCCGGGAGTGTGTGTGCACACTGTATATTATTAATCCGGTACTGATGTGTAGAGACAGGTGGATCCTGGGGCTTGGGGGGCCAGCCTTTCTAGCCTAACTGGTGAGATCCAGGACAATGGGAGACCTTGTTTCCGATGATGTGGGTGGTGTTCCCGAGACTGAAACCAGTCTTTCAGCCTCCACAAACATGTGCACACGACCGTGAGTACACGTGATGCATACATTACAAAATGAAAAATGAAACGTGGAAATTCAATAAAGAAAGCTCCTTTCCAGCTGGTGGGGTACAGAGAGGATTGCTTCTCCTACTGTAGTTATCTCTGAAGAGGAAGTCAATAAATGACTCAGACAAGAGACTTTGAAATATCAGCTGCCAACCCAGGGCCCAGACCTCCTCTCTGGCTGCAATTACCTTCTTAACATGGCTCCACATTGTCTCCTGGGACCCAGGTTTCCCCTTCCCCATAGCTCTGCCCTACTTTGAGCCTAAGAACCCAAAGAGCTAGCCAAGAAAGGAGGGGAGAAAGGACACGAAGGGCTGGTGAGGAGGCTGCCAGTTATCCAGTCATATATACAGACCATTGCATTGGCACTCAGTCCACGGATGCCAGGCCATATCACTGAGCTGGATGCCCAGGAGGAAAGGCAGGGTTAATAATCAAATAGGTGGCAGTCTTTACCACAGTAATTTCAGCTACCTGTGAATACAGTCTGAAAACAGAAGAAGATGACACCTGTCTGTGAACTGTGAACTCCTGAGAGCATGTGTATGCTTGTGTAGCAGGACTGTGTGTCTCTGTGTGTGTGCGCATGTGCTATGTTAGTTAAGCTGGGTTTCTTTTTTTTTATTTTCATATATTATTAGTCCCGGGACTAGTTCATGACTTAATAAATCTTACCAATATTTCTTCCGCTGTGCCTGTTAGCTCTGAAAACCCCTGCTGGTCACCCAACGATGTGCTTTACCTTGTCAATTATTTCAGGGGACTTCTGGGTGAGACCCTTTCCGTGAAGCCCAAGAGACAAGAAGAGAACAGAACACCACCTGGGAAAAGAAAGCGGGTACAACTTTGTCTGAAATGAATCGGTGTGGGCGAGCACGCGGATAAGAGAATGTAATGTGAGAACTGAGCACAAGCTCGACACACAAAATGAGACATTCAACCCCACACAACCCCCCCGCCAAAAGGTGCCTGCGGGTTTAGGCTTAAAAGTACCTTCCACGGAGAGCCCAAAAGAATCAGTACTGAGTCTGTTGGGACATTGCGGAGAATAGAAAGCCTTTGCCTCCGCTCTCAGTAGAAGAGACGGCAGTAAAATGGGTTACGGATGTGTAGGGCTATTGGAAGAAGCAGATTAAAAGAAAAGAACTTGACTCATCGGCTTTGATTCGAAATCTTTATTATCACAAATGGTGGTTATTAGATCAAGATGCCTCACACATCCTCCGTTCAGTCACAATGGCACTTTCAGCCCATTTCAGCTGGTTATGTGTTCATGCTCTCTCTCAGGGCTAGGTAGTAGAAAAACTTGATGTATGGCCATTATCTGAATCCTGGCCTAGAAAGATAATGGCCCAAGGTTTACAAGGCATGTGAGAACGATTAATTATACCCCCAAAACTGACAGCACAGCAGAACCCCAACACTGGATGGGAGGAAGAGGAAGAGAGATGAAATTGTCTTGGATACCTCCCTCTTTTTGACAGGCAGAAAAAAATCTTTCTTCAGAAGATGTTTGGTGTGTCTCAGTGAGTTTTCTGATGCACCTCAACACCAGTGACATGCACAGAACAAAGCTAGCAAGACTGATTCAAATTAATCAGGAGCCCTCCATGCATTAAAGGATAGAAAACCAATTATACTAATATCCAAATGAAACTGGCAATTTGCAGTGAGAATTTTGGTGTATTTAAAAACATAGAAATATTATAAGACTATGTTTTTGTTTTAATCCAGGCTGTGGGGTATGGGGTTGCTTCCAATTCTCAACAGTGGCTGACTATGATTTGCCTCGTGCTCTAGCAGGGGCGTGATTTTGCGACCAACAGATAGATTTTGCACGTGTGTAACATTTGGAATGCTGGAGACTTTTCAGAGAACATATAAATGCTAGAGCCCCATAGGAGGCTGATCTGATCTGTGACATACACTAGGTACACTGATAATTGATACATTTTCTGATCTGTGACATAGAGTATGTACACTGATAATTGAGGACATTTTCTCATCTGTGACTTAGACTAGGCAGAATGATAATTGAGGACATTTTCTCACCTGTGACATAGACTAGGGTAACTGATAATTGGAGGAATTTTTTTTTTTGATCTGTGACACACTGTTCTTCTGTTTCTTGCCAGAGTATGTCTGTGCAATGGAAACCTCTCTCACTTATTTTTCTGCATTTCAGGAAGGCAGTTGCCCTATGATGTTTAGACATAGCACCTCCTCTGATGTGTGATGTGCAGTGAGACATTTCCAAAGAGAGTCACTGTGACTTGGGTTGACAAGCAATCACCTTCTGCTACAGTCAACCATTCCTCATCTAGCATGTCGCCTCGGCTCTTCCAATGCACTTCAGAATGTGGAACTTATTTTTATACAAATGGCCAGCACTGTAACTACATTTCATGACTTTCTTTATTCTGTCATTAGACTCGGGACAAGATTTTAGATTTATAAGGTATGTTTCAGTCTAGGTCAGAGAAGGTCTTTTATGTCAACTATAATATCAGGAACTTCCAAATCTACATGTAAAATATGCATTGGGTTAAGGAACCCAATGAGCCTTTTATTATTTTGATCATTCGTACAAAGAATGTCTGTTCCAAATAACTGATACAGACATGAATCGCACTGTTATTGTGTTGTTTCAGTGTCCCCTACTGCATTGCACCTGGACAGAGGTTTCACAATAGTCCAGTTCTGTAGCAAATCACAACGTTGCATCTCCAAATACAAAAGAATCCCCATCCCCTCTCCTTGAGTTTCTCACTATCAAATTTTGTGATCTATTCTTCAAACCAATATTTATTGTAGGCCAATTATTTACTGAATTCATCTTAAACATTTCAGCATTTTAAAATATAACCTTTATAAAGAAACGGAAGGGCAGAAGATGTTACCATTTGGTAATTAAGAAAACAATAAACGTAAAAATATACATAATGAAAAACGGGACATAAATATTTCTAACCATGCAACTTAGCTCTGATATGTCCTGAAATGATCACCACTATTTTTATATCAAATATTTATTTTTATTTATTTCTCAATATGTTATGCCATGTTTTAATTTCTGATTATGTGGAATCAGAAATAGAATGTATTATTCTTTAACTCCAAGGAAATAAAATAACTTACTTTCTGAAACATAACCCTGAATATTCTACATTTTCATGAGGAATAAAATAGCGTATAGGTAAAATTATTGTGTCTGTATGTAGATTAGAAATTAAGTCTGTTATAAATATAAAGTTGGGACAAGAACTTACCCTACTGTGAAAGGCAAACTTAGCTTGAGTATCTCCTCTGAACTAAGATGCATCATCATCCTTTCTCATCTCTAGGTCTGATTTATAGACACCATTGCTTGATTTTTCATGTACGGACATGAAAAAAAAGTGAAATTAGTGTCTCGGTTGTTTTTTTTAAATATAAACTATGTAGATATCCTGGAAAATATACTGATACATTTAAACTTCACATCATTTCTTTAGTGGTAAATTAATTTGCTTTTAAAAGATATGTTGGAAGGGAATTCAAATGGATTTAAGATAAGAGTAACTGCTGTGCAAGTTTCATGACATCATTGGGTCCATGACTCGATGCTGGAAAGTTGGATTCTAGTTATCCACCTGTGAAGTGTAACATATACATGTTCAGACATATATGCAAATAAACATAGAGATACACACATTCATACATGAAGGCACACACACTACAAAAAATATATAATTTCAAAGGTGGTTTTGTTTTGTTTTATTTGCTTTGCTTTGCTTTCATTTACTAGTAATGACACATGCCTTTAGTTATACCATAAAATCTGAGAAAGGGCTGACAAGTAGGTGGCCAGAACTTCACAGGTGAGAGCTTCAGAGCAGTTAGTACAAGTTTAACATGAAAAACGTGAGAACTTTTCTCAAAATCCTAAGAGCTTGAAATATAGGTCAGGGCCTTCCTGGCACACAGTTGGTTATGTCTTTGATCTTCACAACTGAATTTTTTCATTCAAATTTCAGGAACTTCTCTATTGAATGATTTTCAAATAAGCAAACTGTGATTAGTTTTTAGAATTCGTTTTGTGTTCAAATGTAAATCTCCTAAACTCTAACCTTTATCTCTGACTTTCTAAACCAGAAAAAGCATAGAAACATTTGATATATCTGGCCTTATATGTTGTATATTTTCTTTTTAAATGGCTATCTTTTATATCATTATAGCGTTCCTGGGATTTACAGATTACCTCCTTGGAATATTAGCAGATACAAACTTAGAACCTTTGGGTCAGACCTTCACAGGTTCTTTCACACAATTTATCATTCCTCTTTCAGGTGACATAAGGAGCTGTTGCTGAGCTGTGGCTAAGACTGAGTGTGGATTACGATAGTGTCGACATCCTTCTCCAATGTGAAGCCATACATGTTCCTTAAACACATTCCTGAAAGATAGTTTCCATAATTCATGGAGTTTTCATTAGATAGCTACATTCTTTCATTTTTGGAGGATGTTTTTGAAGACTATTCTGGCATTTATGTCAATTGCTATCCCTCTTTCGTGGGAAATTTCTGTTTCTTTTCTGGATGCTTCTAGGAACTATGTTTCTAATATCGCTGGGTTCAGTTTGGTCACCTGGGTTCAGATTTCTTTTTATTTATCATGCCTGAAATTTGTTTGGTTGAGGATTTTATTGTTCTCATTCTACAATTCCTTCATTGTTATGCCTGCAAACTTTTCTCTTCTTATTTTGCATATTCCTCCTTTTAGTCTTCTGTAGACTCATGGGTCTTCCACCTGCATGGAGCCTGGGTATTGCTCATCACGGTTTCACGTGTATGAGCTGTTCTATAGAGTTATTAGTTTTCAATGTCTAAGAGTATAGATTCTAGTTTTTGTGATTTATGAAATTTGCAGAGGTCATAACTTCTAGAAAACCATGATATCCTTACCTTTTCATTTTTTAGTTTTTCTGGGATGATTAAAATAAACAATTTATAGAGAATAACAAGCATAAGAAAAATGTATATTGTGAACATATTTCTGCAAGAGTTCTCATGTATTGATGCAGCTGAAATAACGAGATTTACCATGCTCTCTGTGACTGCTCCCACATCTCCCTTCTCCTTTCCTCTCAGTGATAGTATTTACTCATTTACTTTTCTTCTTCCCTTACATTTGTTTATTCATTAGTTGTGTGGTCAAATGATACAGTATTCTAGTTAGTTGAGAGGACAATTTTCAGAAGTGACTTATTAGCTTCTGCCATGTAGGTCAAAGGGATTGATATCAGCTGTTCAAGCTCAGCTTGGCATACAACCACCCTTAGCCAGGGAACCATTATGCAATCCTCAAATTTAATATTTCCTAATACTATCTGAGAGCATTTCTATGACTTCAGAATTATTACCTGGACTATTTTAGTCGAAAGTGATTATGTGGGAATTAATTTTGTACATTATAGCCACAGTGCTATAATGCTACCCATTCTTCTATTTTTATGCACTGCTCATTACACTTGTATATGTGTTGTAAAATACCCTGCTTAGCCAACAATCACAACCTCTACTGATAGTATTATGTAGCTTCCTTATGTTGATGGCTATGTCTCTACATCATTTTATGCTCACTGTTTTGGCATACTGATTTCTCTTTAATTTATATTTATGATGCACATCATGGAGACCCTTTGGTTTTGGTTGTTTGGATGATAGTGATTTCTCTGCTATTATTTCATTGAGGACACAAACACTTACCAAACATTCACATACTTACATTTATACTGTATATTTTTGTCTGGTGATTTGACTATATTATTATCGTGAGGCAGATTCTAATCTCTAGTGAAATAAAAGTCAAACAGCGTTTAAAAAATTGACTACCTCTATTCTTTTTATTTATCACTTATTTTCATAGTAAGATACAAAGAAGCCTCTCTCATCCTAGTATTTACTCTGACTTACATAAAATTTTAATTATCAAATTAATTAAAATTATTTTAGTACAGTAGTTTTTCTATGCTTGTAATACCTAGAAGTAATACATTAGACATGTGCTTTCTGAACTCTCATGCATACTATAGAGTAAATTTAATAATTGTGCATGAGATCTCCACATAAGAGGCTGCAAAAATACCTCAGCTGTTAAAGGCTTGTGACCCAAACAAAATATCAATGAAAATGAAATTAGTCACTGTATATTAGGTTTTTGTATTGAAATAGTCACACATTAGCTCTTTGTAATTCTCTACATCATATCAGGTCTAATTATAATGATAGTGAATCCATCCAATTACAAAATTAACCATTATATCTAATACCATATTTGAATTATTTAACATGTGTTTTGGTTTCATCTTCATATTCTATACCAAAGGAAGCATAGTTAGTGCTCTCCTATAATCAAATAGCCACGTCGTCTGCGGTAATCTGGTATATTAGTATAATATCAAAATCGATTTCTTTAGTTCATTTACTTTTGAGAGATCTTTTCTCAGCAGAAATGCTTAAATTAAATGTAAATTAAATAAACTCAGTGAATAAAATATAAATCTTTATAAAAGAAAAATGATATAGTAAAATAAGTTATCAAACACAAAAATAAATCACAAAATTCAAACTCAGATTACCCACAACTAACACCCAGCTCACTGAAAATAAAGACCCTGGACCCATTTTATAAGTAAGTTACCCGTGAGCACATGCTTGACAACACTCTATGTTCTTTCTCTCCCTTTACATGCAGGGAGCAGAGGTAATGGTTTCCCCAAAGTTCTCAGAATTATCCATGGTTCTGGTTAAGATGCAAAGAAAAATCTAGGATTCCTGTTTATGGAAGATGAGTTTTTTTTATTTTATTAGCATCCTTAATATATCATAATCGATGAAATTCCAGATGCCTAGTGAAGATGTGTTATATAAATAAATGATGAAGAAGATTCAATTTAAAATTATATTATGTTTATTAGAAGAATGTTTCCACTCAATTTCATAATCCATTTTATATAATACAGACTCTGTCATTCTTCTCGACAGATCCCAGTCAGAATGTATCTTAATACACCACGCTTATTCACGTGTATTTTGTATCTATTTGAATCCACCTCCCCATGACAATCCCCTCAATATGTATATTTCATATACAGGAAATGTCTATCCTGATATTTCCATTTATTAGGATGATACTCTCAACAAGATACAAGCTTCCTGTTTCTGGATGCCCCCAGAGATGACATAGTACCATAACTCTCTGTACCCAAATTCGGTGGGGGAGAAAGCTGGACTCCTAGAATCATGGACAATTCTGATAATTTAGGGGAAACCATTACCTCTGCTCACATTTCTGTGCTTGGAGGAAGCTGCTTACAGCCCAATGTATAGAGGAACATAGGAAGAGTAAGGGAGGGGATCATTCCAGTATCTACCTGTGTCCAGAGATGAAAGCCAGTGACCAGGAAAAGTAACACAACTGAGAACACAGGCAAGACCAACCCTTTGAAGAGTACAGGGCAGCAGATGATGATAGGGATAGAGGGCTTATGGATGGAGGCCACACAGTTACAGCCTTTATATTTTTCTATGCCTTTAACAGCTCAATGGCAAGCCACTTCCTAACCTCCAAGTGGCTGAACTATCCCACACTGATATTCCCATGTTCTTATTTGCTAAAATCTATATCCCATCTTTCTTGCCCTGGACTCCCTTGGGCAGCTCTCCTGGGTCTGCTTATTCTCATGGTCTTCTATGTCAGCTGCTTCTCTGTACTGAAAGTCTGTCCTGGAGAATCTCCATGCCTCCTCCCACTCTGTACCTTTGTCCAAGCATCCTGAAACTCCTGCTCTGTCTGTCCTGCCTAGACACTGGCTATCAATATCTCTATTTTCCAATCAGAACCAACTGAGGCAGGGTCCCTGATTCATAAGTTTAGGACAGTATGAGAAGCATGAGAATAAAGTCAACTACAATATCTATTTGTATGTGACTTTCTGGGAACAATATTTCCCAAACAAGGAAGAGATACCTGTTAAAGTACTAGAATCAAAGAAAATATCAAGTAGACACATAATAATAATAACAATAATAAAAACAGTAAATATTAATAATAATAGAATTAATATAATAAAAGTGATGATAAAATAATAATAAATATAATTATAATAATTATAATAATGAATAATAATAAAAATAAAGTCATCATCATCATAATTGTCATCATCAAAGCCTAATGAAGAGAGAAATAAAAATACAAAAACTGTGAAGAAAAAAGACTAAGTCACACGTAAAGCTGATCACATGAACTAACACCTGAATTTTCAATGGATATTCTAAAATATAAATAGGCTTGGATCACCTTTCAAAACGTTTTCAAAGAATACAGATACTACCTTAGAATTTATTACTGAGGAAATGTATCAATCACATCAACAGAAGAGGAGAAACTTTACACAGCATAATCACCAGGAAGCCATGTCTCTTCAGCGATCTTAAGCTAAAAATGGGAAACCGCATTCTGAAAATAAGGGACATTCTCAAGAGGACAGAGTTGGTAAATAACCCTGTAGTAATTCATCGGAAGAGGGAAAAAGTATGTGGCAACAACAAAATAAAAAAAAACCGATGAATACTCCTCCGTAATAACGCTAACCATAGGGGTTGGGGATTTAGCTCAGTGGTAAAGCGCTTGTCTAGCAAGTGCAAGGCCCTGGGTTCGGTCCCCAGCTCCAAAAAAATAAAATAAAATAAAATAATGCTAAGGATTAACTGTCCGACACGAATAATATACAGGCTATCAGTTTATATAAGAAAACAGGTTTATTTCTCCTGCATCAAAATAGTACATTTGTTTTAGATACAATTGCATACTCCTGTTTAGAATGCAATTCTCCACATTTCTTTTTTTCTTTTTTCTTTTTTTTCGTAAGTATATTTATTGTTCATTAATTTTTTATAAAGATCTAGAAGATTTACTGTTTAATTGTAAGTATAGAATTTTCATGTAAATGTATTTTTTTTCTTTTTTGGGGGGGGCATGTTCCCGTTCCCATCATCCGCCCATTACCGCTCTCCCCCCAACAATCACGTTCACTGGGGTTCAGTCTTAATAGGAACGAGTGCTTCCCCTTCTACTGGTGCTCTTACTAGGCTATTCATTGCCTAGAGGTCAGAGTCCAGGGTCAGTCCATGTATAGTCTTTGGGTAGTGGCTTAGTCCCTGGAAGCTCTGGTTGCTTGGCATTGTTGTTCATAAGGGGTCTCGAGCCCCTTCAAACTCTTCCAGTTCTTTCTATGATTCCTTGAATGAGGGTCCTGTTCTCAGTTCAATGGTTTGCTGCTGTCATTCGCCTATGTATTTCCTGTATTCTGGCTGTGTCTCTCAGGAGAGATCTAAATCCGCTTCCTGTCAGTCTGAATTTCTCTGCTTCATCCATCTTGTCTAATTGGGTCACTGTATATGTATGAGACGCATGTGGGGCAGGCTCTGAATGGGTGTTCCTTCAGTCTCTGTTTTAATCTTTGCCTCCCAATTCCCTGCCAAGGGTATTCTTTTTCCCCTTTTAAAGAAGGAGTGAAGCATTCACATTTTGATCATCCATCTTGAGTTTCATTTGTTCTAGGCATCTAGGGTAATTCAAGCATTTGGGCTAATAGCCACTTATCAATGAGAGCATAACATGTGTGTTTTTCTGTGGTTGTGTTACCTCACTCAGGATGATATTTTCCATTTCCCTCCATTTCCTTATGAAATACATAAAGTCATTGTTTTTGATAGCTGAGTAGTATTCCTTTGCGTAGATTTACCACCTATCAAAAGGCAATATTTTATATGCTAGAAAGTATACTTTTGGGAGAACATTATTTTGTGTATTTAATTCATCCGTTTTCATTAATTTTATCTGAAAGAATATTATTTGCTAATATGTTTAAATTATAGGTAACTCTGTGTGTGTGTGTGTGTGTGTGTGTGTGTGTGTGTGTGTGTTTGATAATTCAACTCTAATATGACCAGGAAAATGCTTTAGTGATAATGATAATTTATAGGCACTGAGAATTTTGTATATAATTTATATATAAACTATATATATATATAATATATATACTTTATATATATATGAAAATATATTATGTATATTTTTTCAAAGCACTGTTTAGATATGTATACTAAATTAAGCCTTCTATTTGCAGTTTTAGCTTTTTCCAACACTAATTTTATCTTATTAGGTGTCTAGAAAGAAATACATGGAAGCATGAATCATCTCAACTTCAAATGTAGGTACACTCAATGTTCTGTCTTCCTTTTCAAAACATGATTGTTCATCTTTGGTCCATAATATATATATATATGTGTGTGTCTGTGTGTGTGTGTGTGTGTGTGTATATATATATATATTTAAATTGCTCTATTTATATTAGAAATGTGTGCTACATTGTATATATGTATTCATTGATGACTTCCTTCTGTGAACAAATTTTAAGAATAAATGACTTCTGTACATTATTATAAAATCTAAGATCATTGAGATTTTCCAAAATCAAATACCATAATGCATAAATATAAGAATCATTTCCTGTCTGTGGCTATTAACAAAAAAATTTAATAAAAAAACTCCTATAAACAAATTTTGATATTATCCATTAAAGTTTCTTCAAGGAGTTGTCCAACTTTTAAAAAAGGGAAGTCACCAATTATGTCAACACATTTTTCATTCTATATTCCTTTAAATTGTAAAATACATTTTTATTTATATAAGTCATAACAACAAGGGAAATATTATATAGACAGCAAAAGAGACCTAAGGAAAATAGTACCAAACTCTAATATTTGGATCAATATCAGAAATGGGAAATGATAATTACTGTATTATTAATTTAATGAGACAAGATATCACTTTTATTTAATAATTTTTCCTGAATATTTTATGTATTTATATTTCAAATGTTATTTCCTTTCATTTTTCTCTCATAACATCCCTGCCTGTCTTCTGTGAGGATGTTCCAATTCCCAACAATCAACTTCAACCTCAATTCTCTGGCATTACCCTACATTGGCGATACAAGCCTTCACAGGATTAAGGGGTTTTCCTTTCAATGATGTTTGAACAAGCAATCCTCTGCCACGTATGTGGCTGGAGTCATGGGTCCCTCAATCTGTATTCACTAGTGGGTGGGTTAATCCCTCGAATTTCTGGTGTGTCTGGTTGGTTGATATTGTTGTTCTTCCTGGGGTTTTGCAAACCCCTTCAGCTCATTAAGTACACTCTCTGATAACTTCATTGAATCCCCCTTGTTCAATCCATTGTTTAGTTTCATTCATCCTCACGAGTGTCAGCAGGGTTCTGTCAGAGTCTCTCAGGAGACATCCATATCTGACTCCTGTCAACAAGGAGTTGGTGGCATCAGCAATAGTGACTGGTTTGTGTGACTGCATATGGGACAGATCCCCACATGGGGCAGTCTCTGGTTGACACTTTCTTCAGTCCCTGCTTGACTCTTTATCCTTGAATTTCCTCCCATGAATATTTTTTATACCTCCTAAGAAGGATTGTAACATCTGCATTTTGGTCTTTTTCCTGCTGGCTTCAAAAGGCCTGTGAATTCTTTCTTATGTTTTCCATACTTTTGGGCGGATACAAACTTCCAATAAATATATACAATTTGTGGTCTTTTGTGACTGGGTTACCTTACACAAAATGATAATTTCTCGTCTATCCTAAGAATTTAATGAAAACATTGTTTTTGACAGGTTAGAAGAACACAGGTGTGTAAATGTACTATATTTCATTTATCCATTACTATGTTGAGGGACATCTGGTTTCTTTTCAGCTTCTGGCTATTATAAAAAAGAAAGAGAGCTCTCAACCTGTAGCATCATGTGTCCTTCTTATATGTTGGAGCATCTTTTGCGTATATATCAAAGAAATGGGATTGTGGTATCCTCAGGTAGTACTATATCCAACTTTGTGAGAAAATTCCAGACTGATTTCCAGATGGTTATACCAGCTTGCAATCTGACCAACAATGGAGGAGAGTCCCTCTTTCTCCACCTAATTGCCAGAATCTGTTGTGAATTTCTTGACTTAGCCATTCTGAGAAGCGTGCTGTATTACATTAGAATTTGTTGATTTGCATTTACCTGATGGCTAAGGATATTAATATTCCACAGTAGAGAAATCTTGTGTTTAGTGCTATTCACCATTTTTGAAAGGACTATTTGATTTTCTGAAGTCTATCTCCTTGAGTCTTTGTATACATTGATTTTAGCCCTCTACCAGATGGAAGATTGGTAAAGATCTTTTCTTAACCTATTGATTTTATCTTTTTCCAAATTCCAGTGACCAAGCCTTACAAAAGGTTTATGAAGTCCCATTTGTCAATTCTCGATCTTGAAGCAAAGCCATTGGTATTCTGTTCTGTAAATTTCCCAACTTTTTCTTCTATTTGTTTAAGATTATATGTTTCTTGTGGAGATTCTTGATCCACTTCGACTTGAGCTTTGTACAGGGCGATAAGAATTGATTGATTTCCATTCTTCTACTTGCTAACCTTCAGTTTAATGAGAACCGTTTGTGGAAAATGTGATCGTTCCATTGGATGGTTTCGGGTCATTGTCAAATATCAAGTGGCCATAGGTATGTGCCTTCATTTCTGGGCATTCAATAATATTCCACTGATCTTTTTGACTGTCTCTGTACCATTCCCATTCAATTTTTATTATTATTGTTCTGTAATACAGCTTGAAGTCATCGATAGTGATTGCCCCAGAAGTTCTCATATTGTTGATGAACGTTTCTCTATCATTGGATTCTTGTTATTCCAACTGAATTTTCAAATTGCTCCTTCTAACTCTGTGAAGAATTGAGTTGGAATTTTGATGGTGATTGTCTTGAATCTGTTGATTGCTTTTGGCAATATGACCATTTTTACAATTTAACCCTGCACATGCATTAGCATGGGAAATTATTCCATCTTCTGAGATCTTCTTCAATATTTCTCTTCAGAGACTTGAAGTTCTTGTCATACAGAACTTTCACTTGCTTGTTTAGAGTCAACCTGAGGATTTTTTATTATTTGTGACTATTTTGAAGTCAGTCATTTCCTTAATTTCCCCTCAAACTGTTTATGCTTGAAGTAGAATGCTTCTGATTTGTTTGAGTTAAGGTTACATCCAGCCACTTTGCTGAATTTTTTTGTCAACTGAAGGAGTACTCTGGTGGAATGTTTGGAGTCACCAAATATACTATCACATCATCTAAAAATCGTGATATTTTAACTTCTTTCTTTCTAAATTTTTCCGTTTTGCTCGTGTTTTTGTCTATTTTTTGTGGATAAGACTTCCAGTACTATATTGATGGAGTAAGTAGAGATTAGGCAACCTTTCTAGTTCGTGATTTTTGTGGTATTGCGTCAAGTTTCTCCCCATTAAGTTTGATGATGGCAACTGTTTTTTGTGTTTTTGTTTTGTTTTGTTTTGTTTTTTATTTTTTGTTTGTTTTTCTTGTTTTGTTTTGTTTTTGCTTTTGTTTTTGTAATATTGCTTTTACTATGTTTAAGTATGGGCGTTGAATTCCTAATATTTTCCAAGACTTCTAACATGAAGAAATTTTCGTGTTTTTTTTTTTAATTTTTATCACCATCTAAAAAGATGATTATTTGTCCCACCCTCGGGAGTTTATTTACATAATTAATTCTTCTATATGCCGACATCCAGTTGAACCATAATTTCTTGAAAATTCTGTTTTTTTTCAGTTCATGGTTTTAGCACCTTTATCACAGACAAAGTGACCATAGGCATGTGCATTCATTTCTGGATCTTCAGGCAAGTACATCTGGTGAAATTTTCAATTACCATGGATGGAGAAACCAAGACATTCCATTACAAAGCCAAATGTACACAATATCTTTCCACAAATCCAACCCTACAAATGATAGTAGATGGAATCTTCCAACACAAGGAGGGATACTACACCTTAGCAAAAAGTAGGGAATTAATCTTTGAACAAACCCAAAAGATGATAACCACACCATTGTACTTACATTTCTACCAACAAAAATAACAGGAACCAACAGTCTTTTTCATTTAATATCTCTTATCATCAATGTACACAATTCCCCAATAAAAAGACATAAACTAAGAGACTGAATACGTAAAGAGGATCTAAGTTTTTGCTGCATACAGGACATACACCTTAGAGACAGAGACAGAGTATCTCAGGGTAAAAGGATGGAGCAAAATTCTAAGAAAATGTTCCCAAGAAAAAAGCTGGAGTAGCCTTTCTAATATTGAACAACATTGACTTTCAACAAAAAGTTATCAAAAATGACAAGGAAAAATAATACTAAGATGAACTTTCAATACTGAACAACTATGTTTCAAATGCAAGGACACATAAATTCATAAAAGAAACATAACTAGAGCTCAAAGCAAATATTGCACCACACACAATAAATTGTTGGAGACTTCAATTCTGCACTCTCATCAACGGACAATTTATGGAAACTGAAACTAAACAGATATGGTTAAAGTAACAGAAATTATTTTAATAACTTAAAAAATCCAAATGGATTTAACAGGTATTTAGGTAACATTTCTTCCTAAATCAGAAGAATATACCTTTTCCTATGCACGTAATTGTAATTTCTCCCAATTTGACCATATACTCATTCACATAACAGGCCTCAATTGATACCAGAATATTGAAGTAATCCTATGCATCCTATCAGATCACAATGGACTAGGGTTGCTGTTCTATATTTTATTATTTTTTGTATTTGTTTAAATTATTGATGATTTATTTATGTGGTATATTTGAACATCATCTTTCTTGATAGTTTGTCACTATGCAATAAAGACTGGGTTATACCTAGTGATAGTTCTTCCATTTTTGCCTCTACAATAGCAAGAGTGTGTTCTCCATTCCAATCTTGGTTTATAAACTACATTTTGAGTAAACTCTTTGTGCATACATTGCATTTAATGTTTTCCTCTTTGTTTGAATATATATTTGTATTATCTAACCTTACAAATTTGTAATTTTATAATCAAATTTATTTTCATAACTTCTGACTATAACTTTTGATCTCATTTTGCTTATATTTTTTCTCGATTTTAATGCATTTTTTAATTGTGAATATTTTTCCCTCTTTATGTATGTTCGTGCCTTTATGGGATTTTGTTATTGTTTATCAATGGAAAAATGCAATTTATTCCCAGCAGCAGGCATACATGAAGGAGAATACAAGAGTTAATTAGCTATTTCAATAGGATGGATTACTTATTAAAATAAGAATCTCTGAAACAAAGAACAGTGATGAATTTCACACTACCCTTCCCCAATGATCCAAGCATGCAATAATGCCAGGTAGTGTGCTGTGCTCATGTGGTGGTGTGAAATAATTTATGGAACAATAAAACCACATACCACAGAAATTTTAAAGAATCCCTTTCCCCCTATACACAGATCCATAATGGGATTATAGGGTGGTCAATACAATGAATTGAAGCAGAAGTAAACAATTACGTTGCTACAAGAAAGTGATGGCAAGGAAGAATTTCAAACCATGGTCAACTATATAATTGTGAACTTTTGTACCCAAAATTGTGGGTTTTTTCCAAGGACAATAATAGCTGGACTGAACCCACCTTTTTTATCTATAAAAAGTGTGGAACCATGGCCCTAATGGGAATGATGAAGACAAAAAACAAAAACAATAACAAAAGGGTATATTAATAGAAGCAAACCATTAACACAAACTACCATAAACAACTTTACGTTCTGACCAGAAAAGGCACCAAAACTAAAGTCATATTTGAGCACCCTATGTGAAGACAAAAGTGAGTGGGACATGGACTTTCTCCCTTTCATGTTTTTCAAGTACTTTACAGAAACAGGAATCTCAGACTGTTTTCCATGATTTATTAAAGGTTTTTATAGCCCTCATGTATTAAAATACCATTTGAAAGTATTGATACCTGCTGTCTAGGATTTTTCCAAGTTAACAAACTTCTTGGACTAAAGTTCCAAAATGTAACTAGGCCCAACCCTGAGTTGCAAAACTATGACAAGGGAATAATAACAGATATTTTCAAAGCCCAAGTACTATATTACTATACTATTGAGTACAGTGATCCAAATTAATTCAAGAACTCAAGATAGTAGGAAGATACATATAAAAAAGTGTTAGAAAAGTGTAGAAGAATCAACTCCTTCCTCATGTATGCCAGCATTTACAGTTCTGCAGTAAGTCCTAAGAGGCAGTATTCAAGAAGCAATGGGAAGAAGGAACTCAGGACAAGACAGGAAGATAAACTAGCATGGTGGTTTATGTAAGAGAAATACTTAGGAATGAAAACGTCTTGTAAAATTAAAGAGTTTTTTTTCAATATTTTCTCATTCCAATCAAAACAGACATCCATGAATAATTCTCCTCTAAGACTTCCATAAAACAGGTTAAACAAAATTTAACATAAACATTTAAAAGTTTGAAAATGAAGACAAAAGAAAAAAAAAACTTGTGTATGTTTCAGAGCAGGATCACAGGGAAATGAGATGAATCTTGTCAAGATGAAACCTAGAGTGGCAAGCAGGACCTAGAATTAAGAATTGCATGAGAAAGGCAGTGGAGTAGTGACAGGAACATGGCCAGGCCTGACAGATAAGGCTGGGCCCTTTAAAGGGGCACAGAATGAGGTAAGAAAATATTTCAAAAAAAGCAGCACCTTTCCTTTCTTCTCACCTCAAGTATCCCATCCCCCCACCAAAAAAACCTTTTTGATAATAATACAGAAGAGCTATGGTATGTCACTCACTTCCCATTTGCTTTTAACCCTCTCTCAGAAGTCAGGAAATATGAACATTTCGAATTTCCAAGAAGAAAAATTCATCGCCAGGTATATGGATGTCCTGAGGACCAAGTGACAAACTGAAATATGTGAGGGCAGAGAAGGTGGAGACTTTCTCATTCCACAGAGCAGAAATGTGACTGCCCAAGTTAAGAAGGGATAAGGCAACCATAACAGGTAAACTAGTTCTCATACCATTAAACTTATTTACATTATTCTTAACTATACTTAGTTCAAATCACTTTCCAGCTCAATCTTCATTTTGAATGATGCTGATCTTTCCTGCAATGTGTCTGTACCATCTTCTCTTCCTAGTATTTCATCTTGGGGATAATAGATGGTTGTGGCAGAATAGGTGATGTTTTTATTTCTATATATCACTCCCTTTACGTACTATATGTATAGTAACATTTAATGAGTTTCATTTGGAGAAGGTATGAATGATTGATCTAATACATATGGTTTAAACTTTATTGAGATTATTTAGAAAATATCAGGTATCCATTCTCTGTAAATAATTATTTCTGTCATATGATATGGAAACAATAAAATTTTATTCTAGTCAAAATAATTCTCTATAATTTTAATATCTAAAGATACAGAAGAACATTAAGATAATGTGGAATATTAAATCAGCTGAACTGCATATTCCTTAATTTAAGAATAACCAGAATCATTGAGATGTATCTGGAACATGTATAGAAACAAAAAACAAAGCATTGAATAGATAGTGGCAGAAGAACAGCGTCATTTTGTTAAAGTAGCTTACCTTCAGATCCACTGTTTTATTTAGTAAAAATTCAATTTAAATACTGTTCGTCAGTGTTTCTCATTCTGTCATTGGCTCTTTTTTCAAAACTCTATCCCATAACTAGCATGATTATTAAATTTAAAACCAAGATTTTTGTGTGTGTCAATCACTTTGTACATTTCCTTATTTGTGGTTTATTCTGTTCCCAATGGCCATGTTGTGTTGAAGTCAGGAAGAATTTCTGGCTCATTTGATGAAAATTTTCCGAAAGCATATATCATCCATAGTTGTAAAATGCTGTGAATATGTTTAATAGTACTAGATATTATAGTTAAAATCATCTGTGTAAGGAATTTTTGCATGAATATCATAACACGCTAAAATACTAAAGAGAAAACGAAGAAGAGCTAGATAGGAATTTCTAGTGAATTAGAGGTTCTCTCAAGCAACTTCAAGTAAATCGATCTAAAATGTATTCCTTTAAAATTCTCCTAAATACACTTATCATGAAATATTCCACATCACAGTAAATAAATCCAACATATTTTCATTTGTTCAAAACAAGACATTGTCTTTCTTTCTTCCGGCCCTCCCCATAATCAGTCTGCTACAAACACATAAATTTCCAACTTGGCTGTCGGATATGAATCTTTTTCTTTATCACTGATACTACTTGCAGACTGACTTAAAAACATCCTTCAAATCATGCTGTGTATCATTTCATAATACATAAGTAACCAGGGTCCCTTAATATGTACATAGAGAGTAAAACACACTTATTTAAAACTATAAAATGATTTCTTAGACATTTTCCAGAAATAAAAATGTATATCTCTCATATTGTTTCTGTAAACCCATATGTGATATCTAAGCTTCAGCTTTATTTGGTCCTCTCTTCCATCACTTAATCTATACAAACTACTATCACATATACTTTTTGTATATGCAAGTTCTTTTCCTTTTATTGACCTTATATTTATAGTAATATTGCCCGAAATATAGTTCAATTATTTTTCATCTAATTTAACTTAGCTGTCATTTCTTGGGACAATCTCCATGACCTTATTTCTAAGACAGATTCTTCAATTATTGCATACAATCAACTCCAACACACTGATTATGCATTCATCTTTCTTTTTTCTTATATCGTAATGCAATTTTTATAAGAGAAAGCTCATAATACTTTTTATTCATTCCTAATCTATACCATCATTATGGAGCCTGGTACATTAATGGAGACTTATAATTTATTACATGATTCAGTAAGGTGTAAAAATAAACTTTATACTATTCTTTGTTTTAATGAACATGCATTCCATGCATTGGTTAAACCATCATGAATTATTTATGTGAGTTCTTCAATATATTACAATTCGATGACCTAGATGACATTGCCTAAATATTTTTATTTGTCAATGATAGTCTATTTCATGTTCAACAGCAATGCTTTGTTGACTGAGTAATTATCTCTGCTAGGAATAAATTTTCAGGAAAGAAAAAGATACCTAATTTTAATTGATAGCACCAATGTTAAAATGCCACGTGCCAATCATTTGTGTTCCGATCTCTGAAAATACAATGAGATGATCATTCCTACGGGCTTACTGGTCACGGAGTCAAATTTAATTTGTGAGTTCTTTCAGTGAAATATTAAAAACCAAGAGGACCCAAAGCTGTGTTAACAAAGCTGAACATGTACCTCATCTCTCTCTCCCCATATCCCACCAGGAAATGGCTGGACTTCCAGGAGAGCTGACAAACTCAAGATCACAGGAGAGACTATCACTTTTCAGGGGGAACTGCCTAAATCCTTAGAACCCAGGAACAGAGGGGCAGTCTGTTACAGGATACTTCTGGTTTCCATCTATTCCTTGTTGCTGAACATGATCCACAGCTCTTGGTACACAAGATCCTTCAGGAGAGAGCTAGTGTGCCTGGAGTCCTGACACATAGGTTACAGGAGGATCAATCCATTATCAGAGACAGTAAAACCAGCTAACCGCAGAGAAAACGAGATGGTGAGAGGGAAGTATAATAGCGTAAGCAATGAAAACCAAGGTTACATGACATCATCAGAACCCAGTTCTCACACCAACACAAGGCTAGGATACCCTCAACACAACAGAAAAGAAAAAGAAATGTTTGAACTTCAAATCACTTAACATGATTATGTTAAAGGATTTTAAAAAGGACATAAATAATTGTTCGAAGAAATACAGGACAACAGATGTAAAGAGATAGAAGCCCTAATAGAGGAAACACAAAAATCCCTTAAAGAATTACAGGAGACCATAAGGGGTCCATAGGCAAATGGATGAAACTAGAAAATATCATCCTGAGTAAAGTAACACAAACAAAAATAAACACGTATAGAATGCACCCACTTGTAAGTGGAAATTAGCCCAAGAGCTCAGAATATCCACAATAAACTCATATACACTTGAAGCTTAATTAGAAAGGACAAAGAGGGACTGCTTCAATCCCAATTAGAAGGGGGAAGAAAATTATCATGGGAGGCACATGGAGGAAGGACCGTGTGTGGGAGAGGGGAGTTAAATGGAAAAACAGGAAAGCAGGATAAGATGTGGGAAGAGACAGGAGAGAAGCACAGAGGACCAGGAGAATGAGTATAGAAAGAAGGAACAGTGGAGGATGGGGCTAACCTCTAGAATGTCCCAGATACTAAGTATCCAAAAGGTTCTCTGGACCCAAGAGTGATGACGTTAGCCAACATCAACACCAACAGTGAAATTGAACCTGAAGACACCACCTGCAGTAGATAGATACACATAACCACGGTGTAAGGATGGGACCACTCACACATCTCTTATTAAATCAGAGTTATCCAAGTCTAGATGAAATGCAGGGTAAATATGGAGCAGAGGCTGTAAGAAAGGACATCCAGAGATCTGCAGACATCAAAATGTACACTGTTGGGGATGCTGAGATGCGCTTGCAAACAGGAGCCTGGTATGGCTGTCCTCTGAGAGGCTCTGCGAGAACCTGACTGATACAGATGCAGATATTCACAGCCAACCATTAAAATGAGCCTACAGATCCCAATGGACGATATAGGGGAAGGGATGATGGAGTTGAAGGAGACTGTAATTAACAACAATATGAATTAACCAGAACCCCTCAGGGCTCCCATGGACCTAACCACCACCCATAGGATATACCTGGTCTGGTACCCTACATATGTAGCAGAGGACTGCCTCATCTCACATCAGTGGAAGGGGAAGCACGTGGTCCTTTGCATGCTTGATGTCCCAGAAAAGAGTGATTCTAGATGGGTGAGGAAAGAATGAGTTGGGCTTGCGAAGTCACCCTCTTAGAGACAAAGAGGAGGAATATGTGGAAGTGGGGTTTATGGAAAGGGGGTAATATTTGAAATATAAACAAATACAATCGTTAATGATACTACTAATAAAGGAGTGGTATTTTCCATACATTACTTTACTGCACAGGTTAGCTTGTAATATTTATTGTTGCCTAGATGCATATTTCTTCCTACAGTACCTGATACCTTGTTTCTCTGAGGAGTGTAGCCTTAGATCTTCCATCTTCCTCTTCATTCAAAGAAGGCATAACACTTAAGTCCTTTCTCCAAGCAAAGATGTTTGTAGATATGTCTGTAAACGGCAGTAGGCATTTTACAATCTAATGGGGGTCAATAAAAGAATTATTTAAAGCGAAGCTTGTAACACAAACAGTTTGTGTTCAATCAACTTACCAGTATTGAAGGCATTCCAGGACTTCTTGACAGGCAACTGCATATATGTGTATTCATCAAGACAAGAGACAGGAGCAGGGCACAGAACTGAACAAGAGTAATCAATGCGTGTGATCCACCATGTTGGAGCCAGGGTCTGAACTCAGGTCCCCTGCAAGAGCAGTAACGGTTCCCAACTACCAAGACACCTCTCCAGTAACACACAATCATTGTTTATACAACCCCCCAAACACAGCACCACTTGATGTGTGTGAACACGCATACTAGACATGCGGTGTGATTTATTTGTGTGAATGTTCAGTCAGTGTGATACAAACGCTCTTGTATTCATAAATTTTGGCATCGCCGTTTTCACTTGGAGGTTCTCTTCATTCTCAGCTTTGGTGTTTACATACATCATCAAGAGAGGAACCGCCCTGTCAGCCTACCACCGCCTCCCCCCCATTTGCAGCTATGCCTGCCTTTCTTCACTAAGTTAAACACCACCTCAGACTCTACTCTTTCAATTTGTTCAGTGTAGTAAACTCTCCAAAACCATAAAATGGAATCCCAGATGCAGAGGGAAGAAGTTTTGCTGTTTGTTACTTTGTTTGCTTTTAGTTGCTTTTTCCCACTTCCACTGGTTTGAACTTTTGTCCCATTCAGTGGCAGGTAGTTAATTCATCCAGCATTTTGAGAAGGGCTGTGGGTGGAGTGTGATAAAAGGAAAATTACTGGAGAGAACTCACTGGGATTTTGACGATTAATACAAAGTGTTTATTGACTTGATTTTTCAGTTACACAGAACCATGGACAGCACTGACTCGAACTCAAACTTCACATCTGACAATTTGCTCGAAGGAACTAAAAAACCTTAAGGACAAAATTGATCCAACAAAATAAGCCCTAAGTTGTAATGATTGACCCTCTATAAAGAGAAACAGTAAACTTTTTTTTTTAAAAAAATGATGATTTTGATGTTTTTGTTTAACAATTTCATATACTTATATAATGAGTTTTAGACCTTTCCTTTCTGTATTTCCCTTCCCTATTCCCATCCCTCATCCCCTTCCCTCATTCTCCCATCCCATCCTTCAGTTCTCCCTTGCATCCTCCCTCATCCTCCTCCGTCATCCCCTCGGTCAACCCCTTCTCTCACGCCATTCCCTCTCCAATTGACACCGATATTCTGAATAAGTCCCCCCTCCTATTTCATGTCTCCTTTCTGCGTGTAATCCCTAAGTTTAATTAATTACATGAGTTCAGAGGTATTGGACAGAACAACTTATCTATGGGTACAGGAATGAAGAAGGGAGTGAAGCAGAAATTTCTGGTTTCGTTGGAGACTCAACTGTGTCATGGATGTTGTTTTGGAAACTGTCTTAGAGGAGGATGTTTTGCTGAGAACAAACACATGGTGTTTCTGGTCAATGCCTGGGAAAAGTGCATGTGATGTTTAGAAAGGGTATGAGTATAACCCTGGAAAACAGTGGGCAACACCACGGCATTGGCTTGCCTTGCCACTCTTCGCTGATGCTCAATGGACTTTGATGACCCTAGTCTTCATGGACCATGCTGTGGCATTGGTTCACCTTTCCTTCCTCACTGATCATTGTTTGTCATGACTTTGAAGAGAAAATAGCTCCAGAGAACTTCTTGTGGTGACATTGCGGTGGCTTCTTGCTGCCTCCTGGAACCTAGGCCAATTGGAAGAGCTCAGCAATTTCTTCTGGGTTGAACTGTCCTTGGTGATTCATGAATGGTTTTTGCAAGTAGATCGACCTACCTCGGCTGATTCACGTCAACTGAACTGATATCCTGATGATGAAGATTGAAATCGCCCCAGAGAACTATTTCTAAGGAGGTCCATATCGTCCTTTGTTTGCCCTATTGTCCTTTCCTTCCCACTACCTCTGGTGGGTGGTGGGTTAGTGGAAGGTTAAAGGGTTTAAGAACTCTTAATAAAGTAGGTCTTGAAAAATCTAAGCCTGCTGGATAGAACCCTCCTCCAATAAATGTTGATTGCCAAGGGAGGGGAGGGTCTTTATGGCCTCTCCCATCTGTAATGAAGTGTTGAGGGGCCCAGTCTTGTGCCTGTTACCATAGCCGCCATCAGTTTAAGAGTTCAATGACTTGGTACAATCTAAAAGATATCCTTTTGCTGTCCACTTCCCCATCTTCTGGTTCTTACATTCCTTCTACCCACTCTTTCATGATGCTCTCTGAGCTGTGGAGGAGAAGACTTAGCTGTCCTATTTCTACCTGAACAGTCCAACACCACTGATTCCCAGCATTTTGTCCAGCTGTATGTCTCTGCCCATGGTAGTCAGAGGCTTCTTGTCTGATGAGAGATGAGGGCAATGCTGATCTGTAGATACAAATATGGACGTTTGGAAGGAAGTTCGATAATGTATTTAGCATTAGGTTCTTTCATAGGACCTATATTACCCTAACCATAGGTTCTTGACCACTTTACATAACCTGGTGTGTATTCTCTCGTGTGGAATATGCCTTGTATGGGATTGGAAATCCACAGGTTACTCCCATGATTGCGATGCCACTAACAAATTAGGGGCACATCTTGCCTGACATTTTAGCTTGAATGGTTCACCCCCGAGTAAGGTTGTAGATGATTTTATCCCCTGGTAGCCTACAAAGCACTTTTTTGAACCATGAAGGCTATCTATTATAGAAGATGCTTCCACCTCAACTTCAGATTGACCATTCTGTGACCTGTGACCAAAAGGATTCAGTGTCCTCAGCAATAGGGTCTTACCATCATGTTCTGGAGGGCTACAAAGATCAAGGGCAACAACCTGTAAAGTTGTGAGGGCTTTTGCGATCTCGCTGGTCAGCAACTTTCAGGAAGACATACCATATCTGGCACTGTGATTTTTGCTTAATTTTGGTTTTCTGTTGCTCTGATAAATACACTCACCAAAGCCAGCTTGGGAAGGGAAATCTTCATTTCATCTTATCTGTTCCAGCCCATGATCAAGGAAAACCAAGACAGGATTGTGAAACAGGAACTACAGAGATTGCTCACTGGCTTGCTTCTAAGCTCACATTCAACTACCTTTACAGAGTCCAGACCCACCTGCATAGGCGGTGCTGCCCACAGTAGACCAGGCTCTCCAACATCAGTGAACAGTCAAGGAAATGCCACCTGGACATAGTCAAGGCCAATCTGATGGAGGAGGCTCCTCGAGGGAGGTTCTTTCCTCCAAGACTAGCCATCACAAGAAATCAATGAAAATAAAAAAAAGAAAAGAAATAAATAGCTTCAGGGGGAGCATGGCTTATCCATGGAAGGTGCCTCTATTTGAACTCAACAGTTGATCTTGTAGATATATTCTGTAACACAACGTTTTATAACCCCTCTCACCAAACCCTGTTCTAACCTAATCACCTAAGGGGAGATGGAGTGGAAAGTAAGTTTTAAAAAAATAATTGCAGCAGAAGGTGACACTTCTTGGAAATAAAGCAAAAAAGGAGTATTTCTGTATCCTAGATGCTTTCCTCGCATCATCTGTGAAAAGATAATGAAAACCGTTACGTTCCAGGTACCATAATTTCCAATGTTACAAATCATATAAATAATCCTGCTTATCATTCATAAAACACATTGGCACTAATCGTTTTGATATGTTTTTCTAACTCACTCCTAATGTAGATCTGATGTACTGGAATTGTTCGCCTGCTCATTTATACATGAGGGAAAGTGAGGATTAAAGTTCGAGCCAATTTCCCAATACTCTAAGCTAATAAATGGCAGAGTAAGACAGCCGCACTTTCTCTGGCTTCATGGCATGGCCTCGTGAGAAATGCAAGTCAGGATACCTTGGCAGGGAATTCCAAGGATCAGTACATGGCAGCTGAAAGTTGTCTTGGATGCAAGACTGGGAGTGAGGCTCAAGTCAGCCGAGCCCCAGCTCAGGATTCCTGAAACAGAACACCAGAATATGTTAGAGAGCGAGGAGACTAAAATAAACATCTGGGAGTCCTCAGCAGATTGTACAGATCCAGGGCTGAGGGTTCATAAGTGTGTTGGTCTTTGTGGGGGTGGAAAGGAACACTTATTTAGATCCCCACCTACTATTATGTGCTACTACAGTGGAGGCAATGCCTCAAGTCCAAGGTTTTTTGTTTTGTCCTGTTTGTGTGTGTGTGTGTGTGTGTGTGTGTGTGTGTGTGTGTTTGTGTGTGTGTGTGTGTGTGTGTACATACGTGCATGTGCAGTGTATAATGTAGGGACTAATCCATTTTCTCTTCTACCTTATTCATTGAAGCAGCATTTCTCAGTCAAACCCAGAGTTCACCAAAATGACTAGTCTAGACAGCTGTCTTGCCCTGCTGAGCTGCCCTATCTCTACCTCCCTGGACTGGGATTCTATGTGGGCCACAAAGCCTACCCATCATTTACCTGAGACTTGTGAGCCATCTCCTCACCTGCTAAGGTTCAAGTCCCGTTGTTGGACCCATCTCCTTTACTTTTGTTTTCTTCTTCTTTTTTTTTTGTCTTGGTCATAATATCAGAACTAGGTTAAGGTATGACTGGCTCACTCAAACAATCACTCAAATTCCTCCACACAAATGTGTTTTAATAAGGAGGAGGACCCTGCTGACTCCCTGTTCTGTAAAGTCTTACCTTAACAGATGAGTTAAAGGATGGGATTAACCTAGTGGGTGATTGTGGATGCTGTTGTTGATGTTGAGGGAGGCTGGCAAAAGAGGGGCCACAGCTGAGTCACTTATAATAACAGAGACAAAGCTGAGTGTGGTAGTGCATACCTATATTCTCAATACTCACGAAGATCACAAGTTCAAATCCAGCCTGGGCTACAGAATAAGTCCAAAGACAGCCTGGGATACATCGTAAATCCAAGGACAACCTGGGCTACAGAGTAAGTCCATGGCCAGCCTGGGCTACATAGTAAGTCCAAGGCCTACCTGGGCTACATAGAAAGTCCAAGGTCCGCTTGGCCTACTTACATGACTCTTCTCCAAACAACAACAGGTTGTATTTTATTTCCTTTTTGGTTTCTGTCTCTCCTATTTCCTCTACGCTGATACCAGTGCTGTAGTTTGGCGGTGTGTGCGAGAAGTTTCATCATGTCTGATGGTCCGGGATCTCCCAAGCAGCACGGCAAACCAAACAGTGCAGCAAACAAGTCTGTTTCGATTTTTGAAGAAAAATATGACACATGGGAAGTGTTGTCTGAAGAAATGGCTCTAAGATGGGACAACGCCTCGGGAGACTGGGCTTGGATCTTGTGCTAGTTTCCTCGTGATAAAAACAATGATGTTCTCAACCAGAGTCTGTGTTGGGAATACAATGCTGTGCTTCCATTTCAACACTGCACAATCTCCATATGGCAACCCTGGAAATCTTGTCTGATATTAAAGAGATTATAGGAGAGACAAGTTGAGTATAAACACTGTCATTAAAAAGTGTTTAAATGATGAATAATTTTTTTTTAATTTTTGTCTGCGGTACCAGCTTCAGTGTTATGCATAAACTCTAAAACACGGCAATTTCTTTTTTTTTTTTTTAAATCGCCAAACAGAATGGATCTTATATTTTTCTATCTAGGTCTAATCGAGACGTTAAAATAAAATTCTTTGCTTTAAAAAAAAAATTCTGTTTCATTGGCTTTTTTTTGTTAATTTCTTATTTTTAGTGTTTTGTGTTTTGGGGTTCCTTTTAACAATTATTTTTTCATTGAATTAATTATTTTCTTATTTTCTAGTGTAGATAAAAATTTAGGTTGCTGGTCTTTGTTTCTAATGTAAGAATTAGTGTTGTAAATAAAGTTTCCTCTTAGCACCGTCATAGTTATGGCTCACATATTTTGATAGTATGTTTCCTATCTTCTTCTTTTTTTCTTACTGTTACATAGTTTCATTATTTCTTGACATCTGTATTACTTGTGAATGTGTGATTTAATGTTTCTTGACTGGGAGACTCCTGTTGTCTCTCATTGAAGACGTCTATTTTAGTTTTGTTTTATTAGCAGAACACATCCCGAGGGGCTGGAGATGCAGCTCAGTGGACACAGTGCTCACTTGGCTCTCACACAGCTCTGGGCTCCACCTACAGCACCTCATCAGCCTGGTGTGGTGGACATGCCCATAGTCCCATTACCAGGAGGAGAACCAGGAGTTCAAAATCATCCTCGGGTGCATAGTGTGTTTGAGGCCAGCCTGGGCTACATAGAACTTGTGTAAACAAATATGTCCCACAAGACATCCTTTCTTAGGCATTTGCCACACTTTGTTCTGTGGTTTCTGAGTATCTGAAAAGTCCAGGGTACTTGAAGGAAAAGAACATCCTGGTGCTACTAGGGACTGTCAGTCAGAGAATTGGCTGGTGACGTCATCTCATCCCAGCTGGTTTTCCGCCTGCTTCTGTTGCTGATGGGCTGATGCGTGTCCACAGCTTTACTCATAATCACCCTCCTTCCTTTTAGCTGTACCCATTCTTGCTTCCTGCTGAGGCCGTGATGGAGTTAGTGACACAGAGAATTGGGGTCTCCTTCCAGCCCACTGATTCTCTCAACAGTAAGTTCTTTCGCTGTAGAAATAGTTTCTCTGTTGCCTACATTATCAGAAATAAATAGAACACTCTTTTCTGTTTTATTTTGACACTGGGTTTCATTATGTAGGTAGGGCTGTCCTGAAACTCACTGTATAAACCAGGTCGGCCTTGAACTCACAGAGATCAGCTTGCTTCTGAGTGCTGGGATTAAAGGGGCATACCTGGCTCCTTCTTTCTTTAATTTTTTTAAAATTTATCTCTATGGTGTGTGTGTGTGTGTGTGTGTGTGTGTGTGTGTGTATGTGTGTGTATGTGTGTGTTTGTGTGTGTTTGTGTGTGTGTGTTTATGTGAGTGTGTGTGTGTGTTTGTGTTTGTGTGTGTGTAGGTGTGTGGGTGTATGTGAGTGTGTGTGTGTGTTTGTGTGTGTATGTGTGTGTGTATGTGAGTGGGTGTGTCTGTGTCTCTGTGTGTGTGTGTATGTGATTGTGTGTGTGTCTGCTTTGACTAAAGAGTCCATCAGATCCTCTGCACCCTGGTCCTCTGCAAGAGCAACCAGTGTTCCTAAGCAGTGAGCCGTCTCCCAGCCCCTTCTGCCTGCTCTAATCTCCACTTCATTGTTCATCTTGCCCAGACATGTCTTTAATTCCTACTCTAAGTGTGTGTTTTAATTCAGTGAGTTCCTGTTCGATTTTCTATTGTTTCTTCTATTACCTCACCAAGATGATGTGTATCCTTTCGTTTTGGAAGTTTCTCATTGACGACGCTTGAATCCTGGCTTTAAAATCCGTGCTGACGATTCTGACAAGGGTTTTCTCTTGGTGCCACCACCAGGGAACTGGTTTTTCTCCTCTGCTTTTCATTTAGGGGGATGGTCATGGTGTGACGTGATTTCCATTTTGACATCATTTGTCTAAGATGTCAGCAGTCCTGACACTGTGGGTGGAGTGGCTGTTTATCCTTCATAAACTTATGGTGGTGTTTTGGTTTTTCTGGATTTGCCTGATTGAATAAAAGGGATTATACCTCCAGTCCACACCTACAGGCATATCTTAGAGGGGTCAGGAAGAGTGGTTCTCAACCTTCCTAACGTAACTGTTGCAGTTTCCTCTCCAACCAGAATCGGCCAGTACAAAGAAAACGCAACTCAATTAATATGAAAACAATCTAGCGTCTAGATTGGGCAGATCCACCCTACACTGTCCTATTCCTAGCTCCCAAATCCATCATCCCTTGCACCTTTTATTTGCCTGGTCTCCAGCTTCTCCTTCTCCCATGACAACTCTCTCCTCACTTCTTTCCTTTTTTTCCCGACTCCTCCCCCTTCTGACTCCCCCCTCCTGACTCCTCCCCCTCCTGACTCCTCCCCTCTCCTGACTCCTCCCCTCTCCTGACTCCTCCCCTCTCATGACTCCTCCCCTCTCACTCCTGACTCCTCCCTCTGCCCAAATCTCGAGCTCTTGCCTTTATTTTACTAATTCAGAGAGAACTCCAAGGCAGACCACAACATTTCCCCCTTTTTGTACAGTTAAAAAACCTTTTCCCTACACATATGTGAACTAAGTTTATTACCATTCTGCAATTTATAAAACCAACAATACACTCATCACCCAGTGCATCAATTTTGTTCATTAACCATGTCATCTATACTAAAAACTATACCTGACTATATCCTGGTTCTAGATCCTATGCCACCTGAAAACCACCCTAACAGATTTATCATCTTTCTCAATACTAAACCGTTTGGGTTGTCTATGAGACTACCAGTCTCCAACCACATCAGAAATCCAAGAATGATTAATATTACCTGAAAATATGGGAAGCACAAAACATGGCTTCCAAGCTTAGCCAATTTATAGAGACTGCTGATCACCTGGACAGTCACCCTATTCCTCAATATGTCGGAGCATCAGTCTTCAGCCTTCTGGCCCAGGATCATCTGGCAGACTTTTGTAATGCAGATTTTCAAGGGCTGATCACCCTGCCTTGGCAGAGATTATCAGTCGACTCTTCTGCATAATTTGTCCTTTTCTGGACAGTGTTTTGTCTGTAGATGAATTGAAGCAATTTGCTCAGTGACTGTGTCACCACGATTTGAGCAACTCCATTGATGCTCAATTTCTTCTTTGAGTCTAAGGGGTCCTGTCAAGGGCAGACAGGTCTCTAGTCAAATGATCTAGACAAAGAAATGTCCATAAATGGGATATTCTGTGGATTTCTGACGTCCTTGAAGATTTCCTATCTACATAGGTGTTTCTGAACTGTTAAGCATAGACTACCGCTGGCCCTCTCTAATCGAAGTATTTCCAAAACCCATCTAAACTGACTCAGAATCATGACTTTGCAATCTGGTCTTTAGCTGTTTCTGGTTAATCAACTAAAAATAATGTATAATAGCAGTTATAGGACTGTGTCTAAGACTTGTATTCTTAGATGCATAGTGGAGGCACAATGCTAATGTTAAAGTAGCAATATTAATCTCAATTATAAATCAATAAGAAAGTATACCAATGAAAACCTCGCATTTGTGTATAATGCATTCTATACCAATGAAAAGATTGCAGCTTCAACTTTTTATCAATTACAAACATTTCTATCAATGTAAGATATAGCTTTAAAATTTTGTTTAAGAGTAAGTTTGCTAATCTATCCCTGTTTGTCTATTTCTCTAACTTCTATGTATTACTATATCACCCCCCTTTTTTTTAAACTAAGAAGGATAAAAAAGAGGAAGGAAAGATAGCAATCCCTGAGTTTAAATTCTCTAGTTCCCCCTGCCCAAAGCTACATTTGTTACTATCCCTTAAAAGAAAACGTATCTATAGTTCTTAGAATAACCAGAACCATCCACCCCAACATAAGGAACTGGGAAGATAATCTTCCTCGTCTTCTTCCAGCTGAATTGGGGTGAAGAATTCCCTTCTGGGGCCCAAGGGGAATTAGGAAGAGTTGGCTTTGTTGGAGTAGATGTAGCTGGGATTTGCCTGCCAGTCACTCTGTGCTGAGAAAGTTCATCTCTTAGCTGACCTCTTGACTAAGACAGTCTGAAGGGCTGGATAAGTAAGATGGCCATTCTGGAAAAGTCCTGAAAGCAGGCCTTTAAATGAAGCAGCTTCAGTTTAATGGAGGGAGAATCAAACACGAAGTTGGACTGGAAGGTCCCCGAATCTCAGCATCCCAGAGTGTGTGTCATTTCAGGGCTGTCTTTCTCTTCTTTCCTCCTGCAGCACACAAAACTTTACAAGCATCATATAGTTCTGTAAGCGCATCCACATGGAGTAAGCAGGGTGCACAGCTTAGTTAATAAAGATCAACAAAGAAAGGTGACTGCCTTTCTTCAGGTTAGTTGGATCATATAATCAAACCGTAACATAATTTTGTAATACATGCCATTTTACAGGATGCATGTAATAACAAGTTATGAGAAATTCGTACTCAAAATGTTACTGGCTGTTTTTAGTCATTTAGTCTCAGCCTGTTCATACATGGAGACCTAAACATCCTCATATATACATCACCTATTTGTTGATTGTCATAGTCTCCCTTTTCTTCTGTGTTGCCGAGGACTTCAGGAGGTCTCCCCTTGTCATATCTGATCTTTATCAGCTTGGAGGGAACCCACAGTTTTTCTCCTCCTGTACAAACATAGGCATAACCCCTTCCCCAGCGTAATACATTTCCCATTTTCCATTCTGATGTCAGAATATCCTTAATATAAACAGGCTGGTTTAGTTCAGTAGTCTTTTCCACAATCCAATGTCTTTCAGTAGCTGTGCTGTTTTGTTCATCAGCATTTAAAAAATTTAAAGTTAATAAAGCAGTATGTAGCCTACCTCTGGGAGTTTTTGTTGCACCTTTTTGCCTGTTAAGCATCTCCTTTAGACTTCGATTAGATCTCTCCACAATCGCTTGTCCTGTAGGATTGTGTGGTATACCTGTAACATCTTTTATATTATAATATTAAAAGAAGCGCTTAATCTTGTTAGAGATATATGCTGTACCATTGTCCGTTTTAATTTGTATGGGTATCCCCATTATAGCCATAACTTCTAACACATGTGTAATTACAGAATCGGCCTTTTCTGACCCTAAGGCAATTGCCCATTGAAATCCTGAGTATGTATCTATAGTATGGTGTATGTATTTCAGCTTACCAAACTCTGTTTAATGGAGAACATCCATTTACCAAATTTCATTTCTTTGGGTGCCTTTAGGGTTTGTTCCTGTAGGCAATGGAGTTTGATTATATAACGAGCTAGTAGGACATTGCCTCACAATCTCCTTGGCTTGTTGCCAAGTGATAGAGAATTCTTTCTTTAAGCCTTTGCTGTTAACATGGTGTTTTTTATGGAATTCTGAAGCCTCTAGTGCACTTCCTATCAGTAGCTGGTCAATTTCATTGTTACCTTGCGCCAGAGGGCCTGGCAGACTTGTATGGGATCTTATGTGTGTTATATATAGTGGGTAACTCCTATTTCTGATCTTTTGTTGTAGCTGAATAAATAGTGCTGTCAATTCAGAATAATCCTGAATAAGTTCTGCAGTCTCTATGTGCAAAGCAACCCTTTCTGCATATTGAGCGTCAGTTACTATATTAAGAGGCTCTTGAAAATCTGACAGCACCATGAGTATTGCATACAATTCAGATTTTTGAACTGACTTATAGGGACTCTCAGTCACATGGCTTACATTTTCTGATTTATTTATGTATTTATGTATGTATGTATGTATTTATTTATTTATTTTTATATTTATTTATTTATTTATTTTTGGTTATATTTTCGGAGCTCAGTATCGAACCCAGGACCTTGCGCTTCCTAGGCAAGCGCTCTACCACTGAGCTAAATCCCCCCTTTTCTGATTTATATCCTGCCTTTCCTGACTTTCTTGCATCAGTGTAAAATGTAGGGGCTCCAGATATTGGAATTCCCTTTATTATACGAGGGAGGATTCAGTTAGTACGTTTAATGAACTGAAGTCGCTTGCTTTTAGGGTATCTGTTGTTAATCTCTCCTAAGAACTTACTGCATGCTCTTTGGAAATGTTCAATTTGTACCCACAAAGAGGCAATTTCTGTATTAGTAAAAGGTACCACAATTTCAGCCGGATCCATTCCAACTAATTGTCGATGTCTCAATTTTCCTTAAAGTATCAATTCAGAGACCTTCTCAATGTAGGTTTCCAGTTTCTTACTTTGTTTATGTGCTAAAAATATCCATTCTAAGATATAATCTTCCCTCTGCATGAGAATTCCTGGAGGGGAATGAGTAGAGGGTAAGATGACTAATATGCAGGCCATCTTTGGATCAATATGATCTAGATGTGTGTCCCGAAATTTCCTTTATGCCAAAGCTAGCTCTTTCTCAGCCTCAGCTGACAGTTTCCTTGGGCTATTTAAATCTTTATTGCGTTGTAACGTTTGAAATAAATTGCTCAACTCTTGACTGGTCAAGCCAATCACAGGCCTCAACCAGTTAATATCTCCCAGTAGTTTCTGAAAAATCATTAAGTGTCCTTAATTGCTTTATTTGAATTGCACCTTTTGTGGCCTAATCCTTTGTAGACTTATTTTATACCCTAGATAATTAATAGAATCCCCTCTTTGTATTTTCTCAGAAGAGATTCGTAATCCCCAGCAAGGTAAGGTTTTTTTCACTTCATCACACATTCTTTCCAGGATATTTATATCTGAATCAGACAATAAAATGTTATCCATGTAATGATAAATAATAGACTGGGGAAATTGTTTGCGAATCATCTCCAATGACTGCTGTACAAAATATTGACACAAGGTAGGGCTATTCAACATTCCCTGTGGCAGGACTTTCCATTGATATCTTTTTATTGGGCGACCTCTATTGAGGTTAGGCACTGAAATGGCAAACCTTTCCTTATCGCCTTCATGTAGAGGAATAGTGAAAAAACAATCATTTAAGTCAATCACTATAATAGGCCATTCCTTAGGCAACAAAGAAGGCAGTGGGATCCCAGGCTGCAGGGAACCCATCAGCTGAATAATCTTATTAATTGCTCTGAGATCTGTCAACACCCTCCATTTGCCAGACCTTTTTTTAATGACAAATACTGGAGAATTCCAAGGGCTGGTGGACTCCTCTATATGCTGAGCCTCCAGCTGCTCCTGGACTAGCTGTTCTAATGCCTGTAGTTTTTCTTTTGTCATAGACCACTGATCAATCCAGATGGGTTGGTCAGTCAGCCACCTTAGTGGCAAGGCTGTTGTTGTCTGAACAGCCGTGGCTCCTTTGGGTAGCACTAAATTGTCAGCCTCTGCTGTATCTTTCTTATGGACAGCTTGGACCGTCTCTAACTGTCGTTGATAACATTCCCTGACTGATTTAAAGTTTTTATTAGGAGCCTGAATGAATTTCAGGGCCAGACCCTGAAACTGAGGGGATATTAATTTGAGTTTTCCACTGCTGTAGTAGGTCTCTTCCCCATAATTTAAAGGCTATATCAGCCACGTATGGCCTTAATTTTCCTACCTGACCTTCTGGTCCTATACATTTAAGCCACCTGGTGCTTTGTTTTATTTGGGATAAAGTGCCAACAACTTGAAGCTGCATATCCACTCCTTGAAGTGGCCAACTAGTGGGCCAAGATTTTGGAGAGATGATGGTTACATCTGCTCCAGTGTCAACCATTCCTTCAATCTCAATATTGTTTCCCAGTATTGTTCATTTTGACATTTGGTCCTCTATAGACGTTTGCCAAAATATTCATTTTTCGCTCCCTTTGAGGCTTTTGGGATTGTACATAGGACTTCCCTCAGCCTCCTCTGGTCCCAGAACATCTATTTTTGAAGTCATGCCATTTAATTGTTCTGAGGAAGAGAACTCTTCCTGCCTGGCATTGGGGCCTGCAAGAGGCCCCCCTGGGAGTTTTATGGCAGGATGCGGCCCCATCTGTCTGTTATTGCTCTACATTCCTGAGTCGAATGTCCACCTCTGCCACATTTTTGACACATTCCAGGAGGCATAGTCCCCCTTTTGGTATTATTTTGGTTTTTCATGCAGTAATATCAGAGATGACCCTGCTCACCACAATTAAAACATTTGAAATCTTGGGTCATCTCTAGCTGCCCAGTGGCAGCTTCTCCTATCACAGTCGTATCAGGAGAACAAGATCCAACAATAGCTGTATATCTAATCCACTCATCTATTGGTGCGGACCTCGCCTTCAGTGGTCTGATTACTTCCCTGCATTTGGTATTTGCATTTTCAAAGGCTTTAACTCAATTATCGCCTTTCTTGCTGCTGAATCTGATACACTCCTTTCCACAGCTGAGGTAAGCCTTTGTAAAATGTCAGGGAAGGTTTCTTTGGGACCTTGTATGACTTGAGTGAATGTTTCAAGGCTTTTCCCTGATTCTGCGACTTTGTCCCAGGCCTTTAAGGCTGACAATCGCCACCATTCCAGAGTTTCTTCATCATATACAGCCTGCACCTCTACTTCAGCAAAGCAGCCTTCACCAAGCAGTTGATCTGTGTAAATCTCTCTGCCCCTAGCTCTATTTTGTCATGCTATCTCCCTCACTTCTTCTCTCCACCACGAAATCCATTGTAAATTTTCAGCAGGCTCTAGAATTGCTCTTACCATATCTTTCCAGTCTTGGGGGATTACTCTATTTTTAAAAGCCCAAGAAAGCAAGAATTGTTTTACAAATGGTGAATGCATTCCAAAATTAGATACGCTTTCCTTAAATTTCCTTAATTCTAACACATCCATGGGTTGCCATTCAAATTCTTCATAACCCTGTGGATGATCATCGTTTGGAGGCTTTTTTTGTACACTAACCGGATAGACTAAAGTTTGTTTCCTAATAACCTTAGGTTGACTTTCCCTAATTTTATCTTCTGTCTTTACCTGAGTTTTTTTCTTTAGTTGTAATTTTAAATTCCCCGTAAAATCTGTACCCATGCTTCATATTTCTCCTTCTGTCTTCCCCCCTGTTCCTTGAGTTCCTGAATTCTCTGTTCAAGTCTTTGCTTCCACACTTTGAATTTTTCTTTATATTGTACTTCTAATAATTTGTTATCCATTATCTTTTGATTGATTAATTTTAAAAAGTTATTCTCCAACTCTTGCTTCCAAACCGCATTACTTTCTCTCTGCTGTTCAGTATGACTTGTGAGCTGTAGTATGTTCTGTTCTAACATCCTTTCTAGTTCCTGTCTACCACTTTTATTTTCATCTTTCTGTCTCTTCTTCTGGTCTATAATTTCCTGTGTCTTCAATTCTAGTGTTCCTTCTAGGCTACATTGCCAAGATTTAATTTTCTCTTTCTGTTGTTCATGTTGTTCCATAATTACCTGTATCTTCTGTTCTAAGCCCTGCTTCCATAATTTTAGCTTCTCTTTATGTTGTAATCCTGATATTGCAGCCTCTGCCTTATTTTGATTTGCTGGTTTTAGTAAGTTATCCTCTAGACTTTGTTTCCAGATTCTATCTCTATTTCCCTGCTGTTCAATTTGATCTTTGAGTTGTCGAATTCTTTTTTCTAGTGTCTCTTCTAGCTCCTGTTGCCAAAACTTAAGCTTATCTCTCTGTTGTTCAGAATCATCTATATATCTGAGAAATTTCTGTTCTAGCATTACTTGTAATTTCTTTCCTAAGGCTAGAAATTTGCAATTTAGGGCCCTGTCTTTTGAGAAGATATAGTAAGTCAGAAGAATGAATATTGCAATACCGGTAAATGATAAAGTGTCTTTTTCCTCAAAATTCACAACTGTCAGACCATTCAAAATATCATTCCATAAGGCCCAAAAGATATTCATTGTGTTTCTCATCTTTAAGTATCAAAAAGTTATATATCTCTCTTACATCAAAGTAGTATCTGATCCGAAGCCGTTTGTACCTTTTTCTCTCTCCGCTTCAAAACACGTGCTGTCCTCTCGATTCTTCCTAGACCCCTCAGACCCAGTCTTCAACTTCTAATCCACCAGTACTCCTGCCTAGATCTCTATAAGAGCCCTATTCTGGGGGTGAGAGGGAAGTAAACTTTTATCTCACGTTAGTTGAGTTCTAATGGATACGTTGGGCGCCAGTTGTTGCAGTTTCCTCTCCAACACGAATCGGCCCATACAAAGAAAACGCAACTCAGTTAATGTGAAAACAATCCAGCGTCTAGATTGGGCAGATCCACCCTACACTGTCCTATTCCTAGCTCCCAAATCCCTCATCCCTTGCACCTTTTATTTGCCAGGTCTCCAGCTTCTCCTTATCCCATGACGACTCTCTCCTTGCTTCTTTCCTTTTCCTCCCCTGACTCCTCTAACTTTTTCTCAGTTCCCCATCATGTCTGTAAACTCTCGCTCTCCCACCTATATTCCTCCTCTCCCAACACTCTCAACTGTCCAATCCTCTCCCCCCTCCTCAGGTTCTACTGGCTCAACTGTCACCAACTGTCGTCTCTCACCCTATTCTCTGAACCTCTTTCCGTCTCGCTCCCGACTCCTCCATCTGCCCAAATCTCACACTCTTGCCTTTATTTTACAAATTCAGAGAGAAATCCAAGGCAAACCACAACAGAAAAGTAAGCTTTTTAGACTCTACAACCACTTAAAACTAAGCTTATTTGACAAGTAACAGCATTTTAATTTGCAAAACACTAGCTGTGTGTTTATCTTCAAGGTCAAATTCTTTAAGCTTTTCCCGCTTGGAAGGAACATATTTGCCAAAGAATGTGCTATTCAGATTGGGAAATGCATGTTATGTCTATAGAGAAAAGTATGCTTTTTACCATCTAGAACCACTTAAAACTAAGCTTATTGGCCAAGTAACAGCAATTAACTTTGCAAATCACTAGCTGTGTTTATCTTCAAAGTCAACTTCCTACAAGCTTTTCCCACTTGGAACGAACAGAATTCGCCAAAGAATGTGTGATTCAGACTGGGAAACGCATGTTATGTCTATATAGAAAAGTATGCTTTTCACAGTCTAGAACCACTTAAAACTAAGCTTATTCGTCAAATAGGACCAATTCATTTTGCAAAACACTAGCTGTTTGTGTATTTTCAATGTCAACTTCCTACAAGCTTTTCCCGCTTGGAAGGAACAGAATTCGCCAAAGAACCGGAGATTCAGATTGGAAAAGCATTTTTAGTCTATAGAGTATTATGCTTTTTACCATCAAGAAACACTTAAAACGAGGCTTCTTTGCCAAGTAACAGCAATTCACTTTGCAAAACACTGGCTGTGTGTTTATCTTCAATGTCAACTTCATACAAACTTTTCCCGCTTGGAACAAATGAATTGGCCAAAGAACGAGAGATTCAGACTGGGAAAAGCATGTTTAGTGTATATAGAGAATTATAATTTTTGCAATCTAGAACCACTTAAAACTAAGCTTATTCGACAAGTAACAGCAATTCACTTTGTAAACACCAGCTGTGTGTTTATCTCAAAGTCAACTTCCTACAATCTTTTCCCCCTTGGAATGAACAGGATTCGCCCAAGAATATTCGATTCAGAATGTGAAACACATGTTTTGTCTATAGAGAAAAGTCTGCCTTTTACCCTCCAGAACCACGTAAAATAAGCTTATTCGCCAAGTAATAGCTATTCACTTTGCCAAACACTAGGTGTGTGTTTATCTTCAAAGTAAACTTACTACAAACTTTTCCTGCTTGGAACAAACAGAATTCTCCAAATAATGTGAGATTCAGACTGCAAAAAGCATGTTTTCTCTATATAAAAAGTCTGCTTTTTACCCTCTAGAACCACTGAAAACTAAGCTAATTTGCCAAGTAACAGCAAATCACTTTGTAAAATGCTAACTGTGTGTTTATCTTCAAAGTCAACTTCCTACAAACATTTACCGCTTGGAATAAACAGAATTCACAAAGAATGTTTAATTCAGAATGGGAAACGCAGGTTTTGTCTATATAGGAAAGTACGCCTTTTACCGTCCAGAATCACTTAAAACTCAGCTTATTTGCCATGTAACAGCAATTCACTTTGCAAAACACTAGCTGTGTGTTTATATTCAAAGTAAACTTCCTACAAACTTCTCCCTTTTGGAAAGAAGAGAATTCACCAAAGAAGGTAAGATTCAGTCTGGGAAATGCATGTTTTATCTATATACAAAAGTTTGCCTTTTACTGTAGAAAACCACTTAAAACTAAGCTTATTGGCTAAGTAACAGCAATTCACTTTGCAAAACACTAGCTGTGTGTTTATCTTCAAAGTAAACGTCCAACCAGCTTTTCCCAAATGGAACAGACAGAATTTGAAAATGAATGTTTGGTAGGAAGGGAAATGCATGTTTTGTCTTTATAGAGTAGTCTGCTTTTATCGTGTAGAACCGGTTAAAACTAAGCTTATTCGCCTAGTAACTTCAATTAAATTTTCGAAACACATTCTATGTGTTTATCTACAAAGTCAACTTCCTACCAACTTTTAGCTTTTGGAACAAACAGAATTCACAAAGAATGTTTGATTCAGAATGGGAAACACAGGTTTTGTCTATATAGAAAAGTCTGCCTTTGACCAATTAGAACTACTGGAAACTAAGCTTATTGGCAAAGTAACAGCAATTCACTTTGCAAATCAATAGCTGTATGTTTATCTTCAATGTCAACTTCTTACAAGCTTTTCCTGCTTGGAAGGAACAGAATTCGCCAAAGAATGTGTGATTAGGACTGGGAAACGCATGCTTTTTCTATGTAGAAAAGTCTGCCTCTTAAAGTCCAGAACCAGGTAAAATAAGCTTATTCGCCAAGTAACAGCAATTCACTTTGCAAAACACTAGCTGTGTGTTTATCTTGAATGCAAACTTCCTACAACCTTTTCCAGCTTCTAACAAACAGAATTTTCCAAATAATGAGAGATTCAGACTGAGAAAAGCATGTTTTGTCTATAGAAAAGTATGCTTTTTACCCTCCAGAACCACTTACAACTAAGCTTATTTTCCAAATAACAGCAATCCACTTTGCAAAATACTACCTCTGTGTTTTTCTTCAAAGTCAACTTCCTGCAAACTTTTCTTGCTTTGAACGAACAGAATTGGCCTCAGAAGGAGAGATTCAGATTGGGAAAAGCATGTTTAGTCTATATAGAAAAGTTTGCCTTTTACTGTTGAGAACCACTTAAATCTAAGCTTATTCGCCAAGTAAGAGCAATTCACTTTGTAAACACTAGCTGTGTGTTTATCTCAAAGTCAATTTTCTACAAACTTTGCCCCCTTGGATGGATCAGAATTCGCCAAAGAATGTGTGACTCAGACTGGGCAATGCATGTTTATATAGAAAAGTCTGCCTATTAACGTCCAGAACCACTTACAACTAAGCTTATTGGCCAAGTAACAGCAATTCAATTGGCAAAACACCTGCCTTGTGTTTATCTTAAATGTCAACTTCCTACAAGCTCTTCCCACTTGCAACGAACAGAATTGGCCATAGAACGAGAGATTCAGACTTGGAAAAGCATGTTTAGTCTATATAGAAAAGTATGCTTTTTAACATCTAGAACCACTTAAAACTAAGCTTATTCACCAAGTAACAGCAATTCACTTTGTAAACACTAGCTGTGTGATTTTCTGAAAGTCAACTTCCTACAAACTTTTCCCCCTTGGAACGAACAGAATTCGCCAAAGAATATTCGATTCAGACTGGGAAACCCATGTTTTGTTTATATAGAAAAGTATGCCTATTAACGTCCAGAAACACTTACAACTAAACTTATTTTCCAAGTAACAGCAATCCACTTTGCAAAACACTAGCTGTGTTTTTCTTCAAATTAAACTTCCTACAAACTTTTCCCGCTTGTAACAAACATAATTCTCCAAATAATGAGAGATTCAGACTGGGAAAAGCATGTTTTGTCTATATAGAAAAGTCTGCTTTTTACCCTCTAGAACCACTTAAAATTAATCTTATTCACCAAGTAACAACAATTTACTTTGTAAAACACTAGCTCTGTGTTTATCTTCAAAGTCAACTTCCTGCAAACTTTTCCTACTTGTAAGGAACAGAATTCACCAAAGAATGGTACATTCAGAATGGGAAACGCATGTTTTGTCCATATAGAAATATATGCTTTTTACCCTCTAGAACCACTTAAAACTAAGCTTATTCTCCATGTAACAGCAATTCACTTCTTGAAACACATGCTATGTGTTTATCTTTAAAGTCAACTTCCTACAAACTTTTCCCGCTTGGAACAAACAGAATTTGCCAAAGAATTTGAGATTAAGACTGGGAAACACATGCTTTGTCTATATAGAAAAGTATGTGTTTTACCGTCTATAACTACATAAAACCAAGCTTATTAGACAAGTAATAGTAATTTAATTTGGGAAACACTAGCTGTGTGTTTACCTTCAAGGTCCTTTGTATTACAGGATGTGTAGAAAGATATTATTTAAATTGTTTTTGTCATGGAATATCTTAGTTACTCAATCTATGTTAATTGAGAGTTTTCTTGCATACAGTAGCCTGGGCTGGCGTTTGTGTTCTCTTATGGTCTGTATGACATCTGTCCAGGATCTTCTGACTTTCATAGTCTCTGGTGAGAATTCTTGTATAATTCTGATATTTTTGCCATTATATGTTATTTACCTTTTCCCTTACTGCTTTTAATATTTTTATTTGTTTTGTGCATTTGGTGTTTTGACTATTGTGTGATGAGAGGATTTCCTTTTCTGGTCCAATCTATTTGGAGTTCTGTAGGCTTTGTGTATGTTTATGGGCATCTCTTTCTTTAGATTAGGGAGGTTTTATTCTATAATTTTGTTGAAGATATTACTGTCCTTTTATGTTGACAGTCTTCACTCTCTTCTATATCTGTAATCCTTAGATTAGATCTTCTCATTGTGTCCTGTATTTCCTTTATGCTTTGGTCTAGTGCTTTTCCATTTTACATTATCTTTGACAGTTGTGTCAATGATTTGTATGGAATCTTCTGCTCCTTAGATTATGTCTACTATCTCTTTTTTCATGTTGGTGATTCTCACATCTGTGACTCCAGGACTCTTTCCTAGGTTTTCAATTTCCAGGGTTGTCATCCTTGTGCTTTCTTCATTGTTTCTCTTTCCATTTTTAACTCCTGGATGGTTTTGTTTATTCCCTTCCCCTGTTTTGCTGTTTTTCCAGTAGTACTTTAAGGTAGTTTTTCGTTCCCTCATTCTTGGATTTTATTTGTTAACCTCTGTATTTTCTGTTGTCCTGTATTTTCTTAAGGGGGTTATTTATGACCTTCTTAACATCATCCATCCTCATGACAAAATGTGAATTTAAATATAGATCTTGCTTTTCTGGTGTGTTTAGATATCCAGTCTTTATTTTGATGGGAGAATTGGGTTCTGATGAACCCAAGTAGTCTTGATTTCTGTTGCTTGTGTTCCTGACTAGCCATCAGGTTGTCTCTGGAGTTACCTTTCTGACAGTGACTTGGTCGTCCTGTAGGCCCGTGTGTCAGGACCGCTGTAAACCTGTTTTCTGTTTTCTTTATGTTCTCTGTTTCCCAGTTACGGGAACAGAGTATTTTGCTCTCAGGCATGTAGTTTCTCCTGTTCGTGGGCTTTCTGCTGTCCCTGTGGGTGGGAACCAGAAGGAAATTCCCATACTTCTCCTAGGTCTCTCTGTGGGGGGAGGGGGCACAGAAGGCACAAGGTGTTTACCTCTTGAGTGAGAACTCTGGGCAGAGAGCAGTCTTCTCTGGTTTCCCAGGAGTGTCTGCATCTCTGAAGGTCTAGTTCTCCCATCCTCAGGATGTGGATACAGGGAGCTGTTTGACCAGTTCAGTTCAGATCCAGGCCCAGTCTGGAACATGGTGCTCCTGTAGCTTTACTCCTCCTATATTCCTGTGTCCAGAGGCACTATACAGTTCTGTCTTGGGCCAAAGATGTGGGCAATGGTGTGCAGAAGTGGCAGTCTCTGTGCCTTTTATGCTCAGTATTACCCACACTCCTGGGTGATCAGCTCTCTCTCCCACAGCGTCTAGGAGATGGGAGCTCTCGGTCTGGAATAGAGAGGTTCAGGAGCCAGCTAGATACTCATAGTGCTTGGTCCCAGAGAAGTTCTGCCTTTGCGCTTTTGCGTGTCCTGAGTCCTCCAGTCAGGTCACATCCAGCAGAAAAAGTTTGATTCACCTCTTTTCTCAGGCCTAAATTTGCTTGTTGGGCTGACTTTCACCATTCCATGAGAGCTGCAAGCAGAAATGTCCTGACCCTACTGCTCCTAGGTCCCTACGCACAGGAGGCCCAGATGGAGCTAGGTATATTTTTTTCTTGAATCAGGAATGTGAGCAGAGTTCTCAGGGATTTTTGCCCCTCTGATGGTCTGAGACATCCCCACCCCACACGAGGTTTGGGTGTAGAATACTGTTTGAACCATTGCAGATCCAGGTGCAGTTTGGACTGCAGGGTACCTGCAGCTTGACTGCTACTATATTCATGTGTTCAGAGGCACTATGCAGTTTCCTCTTGGGCTAGGGATGTAGGCACAGGTGGGCAGAAGTGTCAGTCTCTCCTTCACTGAGGTCCCAGTATTGCCCACTCTTCTGGGTGTTCAGCTCTCTGGCACACAGAGTTTCAAAGGAGTTTCAAATGTTCATTCCCTATCCTACAATTCTCAAATCTTTCCAATTCTTCTCCAAATCGTTGGTGAAGACCTCTCTGGTAAAGGGGATGTACAACAGGCCCCATCAGACAAAGAGGGCTGCAAAACTTCTTCTATTAAAGGTAATCTCAGTGAATTCTCATATTCCACACATTCCTGCCCCCTCCCCACATGAGACTATAATAACTTTGCCAGCTGCTAAAGCAGGGCAGAGATATGTACACTCACAAAGACAGTCAAAGAAGTCCCCCATCTAAACCACAGCACTTTGTGCAATCTGCTTTGGGTAAAATGAGTTTGAAAACTGATTCTGCTGATAAAGGGGATTTCAGAACTTCCCTATTAAACGAAGAGGGCCTTCAAAGCCCTCCGCTGTTAAAAATGGGCTTAAATCATCACTATGGTACAAGGGTATATTTGTGACAAAACACAGTCACAAATCCCCAGGTGAATCTCATAACACACATACCAGCCCAAGAACAGACAAAACTTTCTGCATGTACACCATTAGATCAAGTACCACTGCCGGTTTCAGAAGAGGCTCTTGAGAGGTCCACACCCATGCAAGATGTGGTAGAAAATTCTGAGTCTACCCAAGGGATTCTTGGGCCTTCTGCACATAAAAATTGTTGTCTACCACCCTCACCATGTCGCCCAGGACTTCCAATGGCCGTATACAACAGAGAATTATTCAAATATCCTCTACTATCGTCGAAAGAGCCAAGTTGTTCACAACACACAGTCAATGAGCCATGTAGACTCCATATATTTACAATGTGTAGAGAAGATAAAACATCTTCTATCTCCTCAGGGAACCCTACCTCATTCTGTCCTGAAAGGAGAGTCTCCAAATTTTCCACACATACATCAGAGATGCTAGAATTTCCCAAAAGTGAGCAGGTTTCTCTGAGTAGTACTCTATTTCATAAAGAGGCTGTGGGACAAGAAACATCTACAAAAGGACTTCTACCCACAGCCACATCTATAGAGATGGCTTGAGGATGTGTTACATGTACAAAGATGTTCTAGGACATATTCCATCTGTAGAGAAGTTTACGGATACAGCCATATGTGAACGAGGAGTAGGGGTACATGATATGCAAACACCAGTGTCTGTAGCATCCTCGACATCTGAGGAAAGGGATTCCATGGATTCCATTTGTGCAAAAGAAAGCATATGACCTCCGTAAACTTCACAGGAGATTATGGGAACTTCCTGATCTCCTCAAGATCAGAAATCTTCCCCAATTACAGAAGAATCTACACACACTTCCAAATATGCACAAAGCATTTCAAGTCCTTCTTTATATCCACAAGCAGACCCAGAACATCTGCCAAATACCTCAAAGGCTCTGGATTTTACTTTATCTCCTGAAGGGGGCTTGGAAGCCCTTTTGCCTATCAAGCAGGCTAGGGAACCTGACACTTTTATACGAAAGTCTGTTTCCAATTCTCTAGCAGAAGAAATTTTTCTTTGAACTTCCACAATTATACAACGATATCTAGCAACATCCTTATCTGCTCATGAGGCTCTCAGACCTCTCACATAAGTCCATGATGCTCTAGGAGAGGTCACATCTTCAGAGGTAGCTCTAATACCTACCCGCCCCATTCTGACGTAACCATCAGACTTTCTACACATATACACGGTACATTAAGACCTTCCTCATCTGAGAAGGATTTCTTGGGATCTACTGCATCTGAACAGCATGCTTTACAACTATCCCCATCTACCCAAGTAGATTTATTTCACATGTCCACTCTGGGGAGAAATAGTCGACATTCTCCCTCTACCAAAATGGACCACAGGCATCCAGTTTCTAGAAACACAGGGTTAAGATTTGATCCTTCTGATGGAGTCTTCAGAATTTCTCCTATAAGGAAGAGAGTTTCAACATTCTCCCTTCTGCCAAAAGGGATCTTGTGCCATCTTCTGCTGCCTAAGAAACACGAAAAGCTACAACTACTCTCAGGTGAGGCCCACCCCTTCTCCATCTGTACAAAGGGCCTTGGAATCTTCCAAAAATGACGAAGGGTTTGTGGAAAGTTGCCAATCCTTACAAGGGAATGGTGGATATTCCATATTGTCCCAAGATGCTCAAGTATCTCCTTCTTCTACCACTTAGATTTTGGAATAAAGAAATGAATGGTATAAGCTCTCTGATTTCCAGGAACCATAAGAACAGAGAAGTCCAGATGCTCTGAGAGGACCCGAGCTCCTGCTTCCCATATGTGGAAGGCTCAGATCAATGCTTTCTGTTGAGCAATACCACACAACCCTACCAAGGAGTCAGTGAGCTTTCCCAAGAACACATATTTCTTAGTTTTTTTAGACCAAGACAGAAGGGCATCTTCCTTCTCCCCATTTCTGATCTCTTCATCCTCATTGTTCTCACTCCCAAATTGCTGTTTACTCTGAATTAGATGCCAATTACTAGACCTTAGAGGTATTGAAGGAATACCTGAGAGGCAGATGCAGTAATAACAACACTTGGGACATCACGGAGATAAAGCTCTCAAGGTTATAAGAGATTTTTCAGAAAGGGCCTGATGATGACGTCACTGAGAACTACCATGGCCTACCTGCTAAGCAGCTTTCCTTACATTTTGACCAGATTTGAGGGTGCTCTTTCCTGGTATGTGTCCTGTGATACAGTGAAACCTTTGTGTACTCAATCTCTCTAAAGCTAGAGACTTCTCTTTCCTTTATTAGTTTTTACATGCTCTGAATGGAGAAAGTTATTCAAGGGCTTGGAATGGGTAGAAAAGTTCTTGTAACATGGAGTGGAAGAGATTCTTCTGGATATTAATTTTATTACCAGGGACATTTCATGAAATATAGATCAATTTTGGAGTTTTTCTCAGTTTCCCAAAGGCCAATATTATCCCTACAGACCTTCAATGGAATGAATATTGTACTTCACTTTCTTATTGTACATTCCTCGATATGGGACTTAATAAATATTGCTGAATGTGTACTCAAAAATTCTGTTTTCAATTCCATTTTCTGCAATGATTTTGGTAACAAAAGTGGCCAGGCTATAGAATGAGTATAGCAGTGTTCATATTGTGAACATACTTGAAATGATAAAGTCCCAAATCCTTATTTTATCCCAAAATTACCAGACATCCATAAAGCAAAGATAAATATGGACTATAGAATTCATTTCTCTAGCCCCATTTGATATCAGTTCTGCATTATCTACCTTAATGTGTTCCCAGGAAGAAACTTGAGGGTATTGGATGTTTTATCATGATTCTTTCTTCAGGCCAAACATAAGTTTCAGGAGGATGTGCAGGATGAGGAATGGCTTGAGGTCCAGTGAAACATCAGCTTCATTAGGTGCATAAGAACAGGAGAGAGTCTATGTGGCATTGCCATTTGTGGATTCTACTTTCCTGACCATGTTTCCCAGAATTCTTGTTAAAATTCCAAATAACCTCATAGCTGTAGGATATATATATATATATATATATATATATATATATATATATATAGAGAGAGAGAGAGAGAGAGAGAGAGATAGCGATAGATAGATAGATAGATAGATAGATAGATAGATAGATAGATGATAGGTAGATAGATAGATAGATAATCAGCTACCAAAACTAGATAAGATTGATGAACCTTGGAATTGCATGATTAGAAGAAACGTATATATTTCTTTCCTGAGAGACACAGCTAGAGCATGTCAAATACAGAAGTGAATGGTAGTGGCAAAGCAGTGTACTGAAAACAGACCTCTTGTTGGTAGATTTTGTGAAAGGATTACAAGAGCAGAAGGAGCTTTCAATCCGATAAGAAGCAAACCAGAGGTTTTGGTCCTATACAAATATTCAAAGATTGTACATTGTAAACCTATGGCTCCAACTGCATATGTAGCAGAGAATGGCCTTGTTGGGCACCTATAGAAGGAGATGACATGGTGTAAACTAGATTTTATTACCAATTGAAGGGAATGTAAAAGGCAGTAAGGGGGAATATACAAGAAGTGTAGCGAGACCAGATAGCGATCTTATGGACAGGAAACAGAGAAAAGCCAAAATGTTTGAAATGTAAATATGGATAAATCAAATTAAAAAAGCAAAAAAAATGCTAAAAAATAAAAAAAAATTAATAAGTTAAAAATGAGAAAACTGCCAGCTAATCAGACATATTGAATGAGAAATCTAAAGGGTAACTATCAAGCAATGGGAGTCAGAGTAATACTAGTGGAAAGACTGATATGATGAACTAGAATTACGTCTCTCTCCCAAATACCAGTATCAGACACAAACTGCACTATAGGTATCCAAATAATTGAGGAGTTTACTCTGAGCTGAGGACACAATACTTTTCTTTCACTTCTTCCTTAGGACCTGGGCAAAAAAATAAGAGCCATGAGCTCTAAGGAAAAGAATAGTGTCTTTCCCAACACCTGGCTTTTAGGATGAAGATATTAATGATATAAACTCTCTGACTTACAGGAACCACTAGAAGGAGGGAAATCCAGATATGGCTACCTTCCTGTGTTCCCATGGCCAGACTTGATAGGTTTTATATGTTTTACCATGATTCTTTCTTAAGGCCAAATATAAGAAACAGGAGGATGGGCAGGGCAATAAAAAGGCTTGAGGAACACTGAAAACTCAATTTCAATACCTTCATAAGTAGAGGAGGGAATCTATTTGATATTGTCATTTGTAAATTCTACATTCTTGACCTAGTTGCACAGAATCAATGTAAACATTCTACGTAACCTAATAGGTGTAGGAAGCATGAAAAAAAATATATATACAAATATATATATACATATATATATGTATATATATATATATATATTTGTAAATATATATATATGTTTATATATTCACCCACCAAAACTGGATAAGATTGATGAAGCTAAGAAGTGTATTCTGCCAGGAAACGGATATAGATATTTCCTGAGAGACACAGCTAGAGCATGTCAAACTAAAAAGTAAACTAAAAAGTAAACTGGAAATGGACTTCCTGTTGGTAGATTCTGAGAAAGGATAACAAGAGCTGAAAACCCTTTCAACCCATAAGAACAATGCCAATGAAACAGAGCTTTCTGGTACGCGACCAATATTCAAAGATGGAAAATGGAAATACCTATGGCTCCAACTGCATATGTAGTAGAGGATGGCCTTGTTGGGCACCAATGGAAGGAGAAGTCCTTGGTCCTCTCTTGGTTTGAGTTGCATTTAAAGGGAATGTGAAGGGAAAGTAAGGGTGGGGGATATAGAAGAATTGGAGAGGGACCTGTTAGGGATATTATGTTAGGAAATTCTTAAAGGAAACAATATTTTAAATGTACATATATAAATATACATTTTTAAAAAATAAGTACAATTTGTAAAAATTTAAAAAATATAAGAAATAAAAGAAAAGAAAACTACCAGCTAATCACAGCTATTGGCTCAGAATTCTAATGAGTCACTCTCAGGGAATGGTAGTCAGAAAAATAATAGTTAAAAGAGTGAGATGGTGATATCTCAATTAGAAGCACTTCTCTCTCCATAATATCAGTGTCAGACACAAACTGCACTACAGATATCCAAAGCACGGAGGCGTTTACACAGAGCTAGGGATCCAATATTTGTCCTTCCTGTCTCCTTTAGGTCCATTGTCTTGTCAAAAAGAATAAAGGCCATGTGCTCTCAGGAAAACAACTGTGCAATTCCCATCACTTGGCTTTTGGAATGAAGAAATGAATGATATAAACTCTCTGACATCCAGGAAGTATAAGAACGGGGAAGTCCAGATGCTTCTGACAGGCTCCCAGCTCCTGCTTCCCATATGTGGAAGGCTCAGATCTGTGCTATCTGTTCAGCGATACCACTCAACCCTAACAAGAACTCACTGAGCTTTCCTAAGGACCACGTATTTCTTCCATTTTTTATACCAAGACAGAAGTCATCTGTCTTAATCATCTTTGTTCTCCCTCCCAAATGTCTGTTTACACTGAATTAGATGCCAATTAGTAAACCTTAGAGGTACAGAAGGAATATCTGAGAGGCATCTGCAGTCACAACAACACTTGTGACATCACAGAAGAAGCTAGTAATCTCCGGGTTACATGAGATTTTTCAGAGAGGGCTTAAGGATGATGTCACTGAGACGTGCCATGGCCTGCCAGCTAAACAGCTTTCCTTACATTGACCATATTCAAGGATGCACTTTCCAGGTGTGTGTCCTGTGATACACACTCCATCTCTCTAAAGCTACAGACTTTTCTTTGCTTCATTAGTGGTTACATGCTTTGAATTGAAAAATGTAGTCAAGAGTTTGGAATGGGTAGAAAAGATATTGTAACATGGAGTGGAGGAGATTCTTCTGGATAATAATTTTACTCTCAGGTACATTTCGTGAAATAGAGTTCAATTTTCTAGATTTTCTCTGTTTCCCAAAGGCCAGTATTTTCCCTTCAGACCTTAAATTGAATGAATATTGTATTTCACTTTCTCATTGTAAATTTCTCAGTACAGGACATGGTAAATCTTGCTGAATGAGAACTCAAAAATTCTGTTTTCCAATTTCATTTTCTGCAATGATTTTGGCAACAAATGTGGCCCAGCCATACAGTGAATATAAGAGTGTAAATATTCTGTACCTACTTGAACAGATACAGTCCCAAGTACTTATTTTAGGTAAAAATTGCCAGTCATCAGTAAACCAAAGGACAACATGAACTATAGAATTCAATTCTCTAGTCCCATTTGATATCAGTTCTGCATTATCTACCACACTGTGTTCCCAGGGCCAGACATGAGGGTTTTGGGTGTTTTACCATGCTTGTTTCTAGGGGAATAATACGATACAGGAGGAAGGGCAGGGAGAGGAATGGTTGAGGTGCAGGAAGTTGAGGTGTAGTGAAACCTCAACTTCAGTATGTTCATAAGAACAGGAGGGAATCTGTGACATTTTCATTTGTTGATTCTCCATTCTTGACTTCTTTCACAGGAACCATGTGAAAATTCCACCTATCCTCATAACTGTAGGAGCCACCCATGTGTATATATATATATATATATATATATATATATATATATATATATATACACACACACACACACACACATTCACACATCACTCACCAAAACGATATAAGATTGATGAAGCTAAGAAGTGCATTCTGTCAGGAACAAGGATATAGATATTTCCTGAGAGACACAGCTAGAGCATATCAAATACAGAAGTGAATGTGTCGTTGTAAAAATATAAAAATAAAAAAGTAAAGTTGTCTTTTACCCTGCTAACTCTGGCAGTGAAGTGTCTGAATTTCTCTGCTAGATATATTGGCAGAAACACATACCCACTCGTCGGATACCCAATGTTTCGTGTCGACCACACTTTCCTATACACAAACCCTCACATAAAGAATACACAACACAATAATATTTGATCCAGTTGATTAGATATAATTGCCCACTTAGACATACAATTAATGTGATCCAACATGCAAACAAACTCAAAGATAAGGACACATGATCATTTCATTAGATGCGGAGAAAGCATTTGACAAAATTCAGCAACAATTCAGGATAAAAGTCATGGAAAGATCTGGAATTGAAGGCCCATATCTCAACATAGTGACAGAAATATACAGCACACCTCTAGCTAAGATCAAACTAAATGGAGAGAAACTTGAAGCAATCTCACTAAAATCAGGGACTAGACTAGGCAGACCACTCTCTCCCTAGTTATTCAATACAGTTCTCCATGTCATAGCTGAAGCAATCAGAGAACAAATGGAAGACAAAGGGATACAAATTGACAGGGAAGAAATCAAAATATCACTATTTGCAGATGATATGATAGTATACGTAAGTGATCCCAAAAGTTACACCAGAGAACTTCTTAACCTGATAAACAACATCAGAAAAATGTCAGGGTATAAAATTAACTCAAATATACCAGGAGCCTTCCTCTCCTCAATGTATCAATGAACAGGCTGAGAAAGAACATAATGAATTCACACATTTCACAATAGTCCCAAATAAAGATATTATCTTGGTGTTAGATTAACCAAGGAAGTGAATGATCTGTATAACAAGAAGTTCAAGAATCTGAAGAAAGAAATTGAAAAAGGTCTCAGAAGATAGAAAGAGCTTACGTGTTCATGGGTTGACAGTATCAATATAGTCAAGATGACCATTTAGCCAAAAACAATCTACACATTCAATGCAATTTCCATCAGAATTCCAACTCAATTCTTTAATAGATGATGAAAGAGCAATGTGTAACTTCATTTGGATTAAGAAAAAGCCAGGATAGTGAAAACTATCCTCAACAATAAAAGGACCTCTGGGGGAATCATCAACGCAGAACTTAAGCAGTATTACAGAGCAACAGTGATAAAAAATGCATGGTGTTGGTACAGTGTCAGACAGATTGACAAGTGGAAATGAATTGAAGACCCAGAAATGAACCCACACACCTATAACTTGATCTTTGGCAAAGGAGATAAAACCATCCAAAGGAAGAAACATAGCGTTTTCCAAATAGACGGCTGGTTCAACTGGAAGCCAGCATGTAGATGAATGCAAATTATCCCATACTTATGACCATGTACAAAGGTTAAGTCCAAGCTAATCAAGGACCTACACATCAAACCTGATACACTCAAACGAAAGAAGAAAAGGTTGTGAACAGTCTTGAACACATGGGCACTGGAGAAAATTTCCTGAACAAAACACCAATGATTTATCCTCTAAGATCAAGAATTGACAAATAGGACCTCATGAAATGGAAAAGCTTCTGTAAGGCAAAAGATACTGTCATTTGGACAAAACTGCAACCAACAGTTGCACCTAAATAAATATTCAACATCCTTAGTCATCAGGGAAATTCAAATCAAAACAATCTTGATTCCACCTCACATCAGTCAGAATGGCAAAGATAAACATCTCGGGTGACAGCAGATGCTGTCGAAGATGTGGGGAAAGAGGAACACTCCTCCATCGTTGGTGGGATTGCAGACTTGAACATCCCTTGTGAAAACCAGTCTGAAGGTCCCTCTGAAATTTGGACATTCCATTACCTTAGGACCCTACTATAACTCTCTTGGCATATACCCAAAAGTCAGTCCAACATACAACAGAGAAATATATTCGACTCTGATCATAGCAGCCTTACTTATAATAGCCAGAATTTGTAAAGAACCCAGATGCCCTTCACCAGAGGAATGGATACAGAAATGTGGTACATCTACACAGTAGAATACTACTCAGCGGTAAAAACAATGACTTCATGAAATTCTAGGCAAATAGAATGAACTAGAAAATACCATCCTGAGTGAGGTTATTCAATCACAGAAAAACACAATCAGTATCCATTCATTGATAAGCAGATATTATCCAAAAAGCTTTAATTACCCATCATGCAATGCCCAGACAAAATGAAACTCAAGAAGGATGAGTAAAATGCAGGTGCTTCACTCCTTCTTTAAAGGGGAATCAAAATACCCACAGGAGGGGATAAGGGGCAAACATTATAGCAGAGACTGAAGGACCTGCCGTCCAGAGCCTGGACCACATGTAGCCCAGACATATACAGACACCAAAACTAGATAAGATGTATGAAGCTAAGAAGTGCAGGCTGACAATAACTGGATATTGATCCATCCGGAGAGCCACAGCCAGAAAATGTCAAATACAGAGGCAAACGCCATCAGCAAACCACTGCACCAAGAACCAGACCCCAGTTGGAGGAATTAGAGAAAGGATTGAAAGAGCTGAAGGGATTTTCAACCCCATAATAATAACAATGTCAACCACCCAGAGCGTTCTGGGACCAAACCACAACAGAAAGACTGTACATGGACTGACTCATGGTTCCTACTGCATGGAGCAAAGGATGGTCTTGCTGGAAACAATGGAATGAGAAACAATTTTTTTGACATGGTTTGTCCCCCAGTGAAGGGGAATGTGGGGAGGTGAGGGGAGGCCGTGTGGGGATATGAACTCTCTTATAGAAGGGTAGGGGGAAGGGTTAAGGGGCTTACGGACTGGAAACCTGGAAAAGGGAATAATGTTCGAAATGTATACAGGAAATGCCCAACAATGAGACAGAGAGATTCAGAGAGAGAAAGAGAGAGAGAGAGAGAGAGAGAGAGAGAGAGAGAGAGAGAGAGAAAGAGAAGAAGAAGGAGGAGGAGGAGGAGGAGGAAGAAAAAGAGGAGAAAGAAGAAGAAGAAGAAGAAGAAGAAGAAGAAGAAGAAGAAGAAGAAGAAGAAGAAGAAGAAGAAGAAGAGGAGGAGGAGGAGGAGGAGGAGGAGGAGGAGGAGGAGGAGGAGGAGGAGGAGGAGGAGAGGAGGAGGAGGAGGAGGAGGAGGAGGAAGGGGAAGGAGAAGGGGAAGGGGATGGGGAAGGGGAGGAGGAGGAGGAAGAGGAAGAGGAAGAGGAAGACGAAGAAGAAGAAGAAGAAGAAGAAGAAGAAGAAGAAAAGAAGAAGAAGAAGAAGAAGAAGAAGAAGAAGAAGAAGAAGAAGAAGAAGAAGAAGAAGAAGAAGAAGAAGAAGAAGAAGAAGAAGAAGAAGAAGGGGAAGGGGAAGGGGAAGGGGAAGGGGAAGTGGAGGAGGAGGAAGAGGAAGAGGAAGAGGAAGAAGAAGAAGAAGAAGAAGAGGAAGAAGAAGAAGAAGAAGAAGAAGAAGAAGAAGAAGAAGAAGAAGAAGAAGAAGAAGAGGAGGAGGAGGAGGAGGAGGAGGAGGAAGGAGAAGGGGAAGGGGAAGGGGAAGCGGAAGGGGAAGGGGAAGGGGAGGAGGAGGAGGAAGAGGAAGAGGAAGAGGAAGAAGAAGAACAAGAAGAACAAGAAGAACAAGAAGAACAAGAAGAACAAGAAGAACAAGAAGAACAAGAAGAACAAGAAGAACAAGAAGAAGAAGAAGAAGAAGAAGAAGAAGAAGAAGAAGAAGAAGAAGAAGAAGAAGAAGAAGAAGAAGAAGAAGAAGAAGAAGAAGAAGAAGAAGAGGGAATTGAAACAGAAAGAAAACTAAACTTTCATTCTCCCCATTCCCTGTCGTCCTCAGCTGTTGTTTAGGCAGTCGTGTTAGTGAGACGTTATGAGTGTAATTTCTGGTGTTACTTTGAGACACCATCTCATAGTAAACTTTAGTCTCTTACAATCTTCTTGCCCCTCTTCTGTAATGTTCCTCAGCCTTGAATCAAGTGACGTTTTGTAGATAGAGCCATCGAGACTGGACGTGAAGTTTCTATCCTAGATTTTGAATGGCTGGGATTTTCACTGTGATGTTTGTTGCAGAGACTGTAATTAATTCTGTATATAAGGACACATGGCTATGATTGCTGTTAGGTAAGATACTGGCTTAAGTAAGTAAGTACTGTACTGTACATTCTCCCCCATACCCTCAGCTTCAATAGCCTTATATACGTGGGTAAATTAACAGGACCATCCATGTTCATTGAACAGGACTTAAGCAAAATTACAGAGCTGTTGGCTATCACCAAGATATTTATGCCACTGCACTGCCCTTATGGTTATCCTGCCATGTTGATCATTGTGTTTTACAGGCATGATGTGAACAACAATTGAAACTGACAAGACTGATGATTGTAATTACAGGTTATACTAGAAATTCGACCAGTGCCTGGCACATCTTCCTGTATAAGAATATTGACTTTCTGATAGGCAGGAGGATTTAAAAGTTAAATTTAGTCTTAAACAAAAAGAGAAAATTAAAATTTTCCTGCTACAGCATGTTTAAGTAATTGAAGCAAAATAAAATCTATTTACTTGATGGTGGGGAAATATCATTTAACAATATAATTCTAACTCCTTTTAAGTGATTAAAAGTCACAGATAGTTGGTAGCTGTCATAATGTGTAAAATAGGCATCAGGATTGTGACGATGAAATATTCTCTGTTTTATGCAAATGCATAGGAATAATGAACAAAATTATGTACCAAACTTCATGCTTTATGTAACTAATTGCATGTATTCAATTGTATCTAGGATAGTTTCATATTAGCTAGGTGTCAAATGCACAATAATTATGACTAAATTATTAATTAAATATTAAAATAAGCATAGTAGAGTTACCAAGTGGACATGGAAAATATATTATAATAATCAAAAAATGTTTATTAAAAGCCAAATTATGAAAACATTTTATATATAAAAGCAGCCTGGAGCTAAATGTCACCTTAAAATGTCATAGTGTGTTCCAGTGAGGTGGTTTAGCAGATAAAACTTCATGCCATGAAAAACCAAGAACCTAAATTTGATACCTACACATATATGTTTGGAAGACTTCTATATTCACTACATGACCAGAACACATAACAGCTTATACAGAATATTAACAATGCTACTAACGAGAACAATAATAATAAGAAAAAGTAAAAACAAAACTCTAGGAACATTTTAAAGAAATAATGTATTGTATTGGCCTTAAAATAGGAAATTCAACACATTTTCTTAGTACATTAACTATTCAAAGAAAAACTAAAAGGCTTTTACTTCATTCTGTATGAAAGCAAAAACACATGAGATGGATTTTGTAAAGAAAGAGAGAACTGTAAACTGTAATATTAATATAGTCATTGCAGAGGAAAGAAACAGACACTAACCCAAGGTTCTATAAGTAAACATTTGGAGGATTTACTGCATAATATTAACATATTTAATCCAACACATCTTACGATGATAAAGGAAAGAAAACTGGAAAAAAATGCCTGAATGTGGTCTCAGCACGTAGAATGTGGCAAGATGTCTCAAGTTCAAAGATACTCTGAAATACATGAGAAAATGATAAATAGGTTGATTATATTATGGAATAAGTAATGTAGTATTAGCTTAGTGGTTAAGAGCATTTACTTCTCTTAAGAGCAAACACGTTCAGTTTCCAACACCCATGATGCCACTTGCAACCATCTGTTAAGGAAGCTCCAGGGCATCTGACATCTCCTGGTCTCCCCAGATGCCTGTGTCCATGTGAACAAATCTATACATAGACGTTCACACATAACAGATCATTAAAATAAAAAGATTCATGAATGTATTTTCTGCACAAATTAATAGTAAGCCTTCTACGTATGCAAACACAATTGATGCAAGTAATAAGAATGGAGAAAATTCACAAATAGAATAAAGAGTTAGAATTAATGCTAACACAGTTCAGTAAGCATAAAACGATAAACTTCTCGACTGAATTGCAACGTAGATGTTAAAAAGAAATGAGCATTTCAATTTATGACTAAAACTACTATAAAAATTATTTTATTTAATTACATTCCTGCCATTGTTCCCTCTCCAGGTCCCCTCCCACAGTTCCTCATCCCATTCCACTGGTCATTAATCAACCTAATCCCACTATAAAAACAAATTCAAAGAAAAAATATCCAAGCAATCATCTCATTAAATCCCCAGAAAGCATTTTTCTTAACTTACCCCTTCATGTTAAAAGTCTTGGAAATATCAGAAATTCAAGGACCATACTGAAGCACAGTAAATGCAATATACAGGAAACCAGTAGCCAACATCAAACTAAATGAAGAGAAACTTAATGCAAGCCCAGTAAAATCAGGAACTAGACAAGGATACCCACCCTCTCCCTTTTCAATATAGCATTCAAAATCCTAGACAGAGTAATTAAAAAACAAATGTAGGTAAAGAGATACATATTGCAAAGGAAGTATTCAAAATGTCACTATATGCACATGATGTGGTAGTATTTTTAAGTGACCCCACAAATGCCACAAGTGAATTTCTAAGCCTGATAAACAACTTTAGCAAAGTGGCAGAGCATAAAATTGATTCAAACAAATCAGGAGCCTTCCTCTATCAAAAGAGAAACAGGCTGAGAAAGAAATTACAGAAATGACACCCTTGACAATAGTCAGAAAGCATATAAAATACCTCAGTGTGACTCTATCCAAGCAAATGAAAGATACATTTGACAAGAACACATGTCTCTGTAGAAATAAATTGAAGATCTCAGAAATTAGAAAGATCTCCCATGTTCGTGTTTTGGCAGGATCAATATTGTATAAATGGCCATTTTGCCAAATGCAACCTACAAATTCAATGCAGTCCCCATCAATATTCCGACTCAATTATTCACAGTCATAGAAATGGCAGTTTGCAAATTTATTTGGAATAAAATTAATCCCAGGATAGAGAAAACTATTCTGAAAAATAAAAGCATTTTGGGGAAATCACCATCCCTGAGCTCAAGTTGTATTACAGAGCAATGGTGATGAAAAACTGTATTGTATTGGTATTGAGACAGGCAGGTAGATCAATGGAATAGAATTGAAGACGCAGAAATGAACCCACACAGCTATGGCCACTTGAAAATTGATAAAGAATCTACAACCATCCAGTGGATAAAAAGATAGCATTTTTTAAAAAATTATGCTGTTTCATCTGAAGGGCAGAATGTAGAAGAATGCAAATCAATCCATTCCTATCTCCTTGTCCAAATGTCAAGTAAAAGTGGATTAAAGTCCTCCACATAAAGATCACCAGTGGAAGGGGAAGCCCTGGGTCCTGCTATGACTGAACCCCCAGTGAATGTGATTGTTTGGGGGAGGGCGGCAATGAGGGGAGGGTGGGGATGCAAACACCATAAAGAAGGGGAGGGGAAGGGACTAGGGGGATGTTTGCCCAGAAACCGGGAAAGGGAATAAACTCGAAATGTAAATAAGAAATACTCAAGTAAATAAAAAAAATAAAAAAAGACCTCCAAATAAAACCAGATACACTAAAACTAACTGATGAAAAAGCAGGGAAAAGCCTTGAACACATTGGTACTCGGGAAAATTTCCTGAATAGAACACCAAAGGCTTTTGTTCTAAGATCAAAAATTGAAAAACGGAACTTCACAAAATTTCAAAGTTTTTGTAAAGCAAGGGACACTGTCATTTGTTTCATACAGCAACTAACAGATTGGGAAAAGATTTTTCCCTATCCTACATCCAATAGAGAGCTAACATCCAATATTTACAAAAAACTCAAGAAGATTTACTCCAGAGAATCAAATAATCCTATTTAATAGTGGGCTACAGTTCTAAACAAACATTCTCAGCTGATGAATACTGAATGGCTGAGAAGCACCTAAAGAAATGTTCACCATCCCTAGTCTTTGGGGAAATTCAAATCAAAACAATCCTGAGATCCTACCTCATACCAGTCAGAATGGCTAAGATAAAAAGTCAGGTGACAACAGACTCTGGCAAGGGTGTGGAGAGTAAGGAACACTCTGTTTTGTTGAAATTTCAAGTTTTTAAAACCACTTTGGAAACCAGGGTGGAGGTTCCTCAGAGAATTGAACATAGTATTTACTACCTGAGGACCCAGGTGTACCATTCGATGGCACATACCCAAAACTTGCTGCAACCTACAACAAGGACACGTGCTCCACTATGTTCATAACAGCCTTATTTATAACAGACAGAAGCTGGAAAGAACCCAGATATCCCTCAAAAGAGACACAGATTCATATAATGGGGTCCATTTACACGATGGTGTGGGACTCAGCCATTAAATAGAATGACTTCATGAAATTCATAGGCAAATGGATCAAACTAGAAAATATCATCCTGAGTGAAGTAACCCAAACACAAATAAATGAAAATATCATGCACTCACTGGTAAGTGGAAATTAGCCCAAGAGCTCAGAATATCCACAATAAACTCATATACACTCTGCAGCTCAACAAGAAAGGACAAGGAGGGACGGCTTCAATCCCAATTAGAAGGGGGAAGAAAATTATCATGGGAGGCAGATGGAGGAAGGACCCTGTGTGGGAGAGGGGAGTGAAATGGAAATACAGGAGAGCAGGATCAGATGTGGAAAGAGACAGGAGAGAAGCACAGAGGACAAGGAGAATGAGTATAGAAAGAAGGAACAGTGGAGGACGGTGTAACCTCTAGAATGTCCCAGATACTAGGGATGCGACAGGTTCCCTGGACCCAACACTGATGACATTGGCCAACATACAAAACAACAGTGAGATTGAACCTGAAGACACCAACTGCAGTAGATAGACATGACCACAGTGTAAGGATGGGACCACTCACCCATCTCTTATTAAATCAGAGTTATCCGTGTCTATTGAAATGCAGGGTAAATATGGAGCAGAGGCTGAAGGAAAGGCCATCCAGAGATCTGCAGACACCAAACCGGACACTGTTGCTGATGCTGAGATGTGCTTGCAAAAATGAGTCTGGTGTGGCTGTCCTCTGAGAGGCTCTGCCAGCACCTGACTGACACAGATGCAGATATTCACTGACAACCATTGAACTGAGCCTAGAGATCCCAATGGACGATATAGCGGAAGGGATGAGGGAGCTGAAGGAGACTGTAATTAACAACAATATCCATTAACCAGACCCCTCAGGACTCCCATGGCCCTAACCACCAACCATAGATTATACATGGTCTGATACCCTACGTATGTAGCTGAGGACGGCCTCATCTCACACCAGTGGAAGGAGAAGCACTTGGTCCTTTGGATGCTTGATGTCCCAGAGAAGAGTGATTCTAGAGGGTGAGGAAAGAATGAATGGGGCTTGCGGAGTCACTCTCTTAGAGACAAAGAGGAGGAATATGTGGAGGTGGGGTTTATGGAAAGGGGGTAATATTTGAAATATAAACAAATAAAATGGTTAGTAATACTACTAATAAAGGAGTGGTATTTTCCTTACATTATTTTACTGCACAGGTTAGCTTGGAACATTTCTTGTTGCCTAGATGCGTATTTCTTCCTACAGTACCTGATATCTTCTTTCTCTGAGGAGTGTAGCCTTAGATCTTCCTCTTCATTCAAAGAAGGCATAACACTTAACTCCTTTCTCCAAGCAAGGGTGATTGTAGATATGTCTGTAAACGGCAAGAGGCATTTGTACAATCTAATTGGGGGTCACCAAAAGAATTATTTACAGGCAAAGCATGTAACACAAACTGTTTTGTTCAATCAACTTACAGTATTGAAAGCATCCCAGGACCTCTGGCCAGGCAACTGCATACGATGTCAAGAGGCATTAAGAATTTCAGTATATGTGACTAGAGAAAATACTTTCCATTGTGTAGCATTCTCAATATTTCAAAAATATCATCACGGAAAGAATATTAAGAGGTTTAGAACAAGAAAAAATAGTTAGTCAAGGTAGAAGCATCACAGTAAAACCTGGAACTCACATGGAATTCTAATATCAATCCCATGCATTCTGTGCTCTATTCA